>NC_141026.1:49427500-49645000 GCF_052040795.2 Danio rerio | reverse complement strand
TGGTCTAAAAAGGAAGGTGTTCTGAGGCGCACTGCTGGCGCACTGCTATTTTGAGAAGCTATAATAAATTTTTCAATAGACCAAAACAAAGCCAGTCTAAAGTCCAGAGCAGAGCTGTTATGCGCCTCGCTTACACACTGCTTAATACACATAAGATGTAGAGCAATACGCAAATATCTTAAAGCAGAGTTAGTTATGCGCCTCGCTTACACACTGTTAAGAACTTTTGTTCTTAAACAGAAGCATGTACATCAATATTTCTCTCATATTTTTGTAGCACAGTTTGTGCTGAATACAATAACATACATGTTGGCCAATACTATGTAATAAGTACCTGAAATAAGCACACATGTTAGGGCATGTCAAAACAACTTAAGGTCCCCAAAATCACCTCATGCCCCAAAGGGTTGATGAGCTCTTTTGACATTCAATTTACCTCAGCTTTCCTGTGATGGTTGGGTTTAGATGTAGGGGTGGGGTAGGGCCATATAATAAGTTTTATTATTATAAATTTTTTTGCTGTATAAAACCCATTACGCCTATGGAGAGTCCCTGTAAACCAGAAAATACCAATGTCTGTGCATCTGTGTGTGTGTCTATGGACTTCACACATTATTTATGGATCCGTCATCCACTTTGAAAACATGTTTATTAGCAGACGTTTGATGTGGTGCAGTCAGTGATTGCATATCCTGCACACGTCCCCTACATCAATGTCTGCCTGTGTTCAGTTTTGTCTTTGTGCATATTTAATGTGACGTTACCACAGATGTTGTTCGTCTTCTAGGTGGAGCGGCTGGTACACCCGGATTCACTCGGGACCCGACTCAGCTGAAGGGGGAGCTCTATCACACGGCTCTCAGGAAGAGCCAGCAGGGCTTCGGCTTCACCATCATTGGAGGAGACCGATCGGATGAGTTCCTGCAGGTGAAGAACGTCCTGTCTGATGGCCCGGCCGCGCAGGACAACAAGATGGCTTCTGGTGAGCGATGACTGGATTGTAAAAAGTGTTTATAGGAACATCCACAGTTCACAAGATAACCTAGGGGCAGCTTAGTTATCGTTGTTGCAGACACATTGGAATAGAATAGAAGTCTGAGTTTTCTCTGCTGTGTCCTTGTTACACCTTACATACATTTACTGTTGTGATAATCGTAATTATTTCAGAACTGCATGATATTTATACCCAAACCCCAATCTCAAACCTAATGGACTAGTATGCACATGTTGTACAAAATTATGTTGTAGCGAATATACTATAAATATACAGTTGAAGCCCCCCTGAATTATTGTTTCCTTAATTTCTGTTTAAGCAGAGATGATTTTTTCAACACATTTCTAAATATAATAGTTTTAATAACTCACCTCTTATAACTGATTTATTTTATCTTTGCCATGATGACAGTAAATAATATTTGACTTGATATTTTTCAAGACACTATACAGCTATCTATACAGCTTAAAGCAGGGGTGGCCAGCCCTGTTCCTGGAGAGTCACCTTCCTGCAGATTTCAGTTGCAACTCATATCAAACACACCTGCCTGTAATTATCATATGGTGTTCAGGTCCTAATTAATTGGTTCAGGTGTGTTTGATATGGATAGCAACTGAAATGTGCAGGAAGGTGGCTCTCCAGGAACAGGGTTGGCCACCGCTGGCTTAAAGTGACATTTAAAGGCTTAATTAAGTCAACTAGGCAGGTTAGGGTAACTAGACAAGTTATTGTATAAAGATGGTTTGTTCTGTAGACTAAAAATATACATAGCTTAAAGGGGTTAATCATTTTGTACTTAAAATGGTGTTTAAAGATTAAAAACTGCTTTTATTCTAGCTGAAATAAAGCAAATGAAACTTTCTCCATAAGAAAAAAAAACATTATCAGACATACTGGGAAAATTTCCTTGCTGTGTTACACATCATTTGGGAAATATTTTAAAAAATAAAACAAAGATTCAACAGGTGTCTAATAATTCTGACTTTAACTGTAGTTTTGATTTCAAGCACAGCATATTGTTGTATTTGAAGCAAATGGAATCATGCAAGTTTATTTTTCATACTAGTGTAAATTTTGTATTATTTAAGTATTATCATTATTCTTATTAACATTCTGAATGAGTTTTTATTATATTATATTTTCATTTTTATTTTTTTATTTTTTTTGTCATTTTATACTTTTTTTTTTTTTAATGTTTATGTTTTGCTTATTTTTCTGTAGTGGCTATCCTAAATAGGGTGATACAGGGGCTCATTGGTTAGCACTGTCACTTCACAGCAAGGAGGTTGCTGGTTTGAGTTCCGGCTGGACTAGTTGGCATTTCTGTGTGCAGTTTGCATGTTCTCCCCGTGTTGGCGTGGGTTTCCTCTGGGAGCTCCGGTTTCCTCCACAGTCCAAAGACATGTGGTATAGGTGAATTGGGTAAAGTAAATTGACTGTAGTGTGTGAATGAATGTGTATGGATGTATCCTAGTGATGGGTTGCAGCTGGAAGTGCATCCGCTGTGTAAAGCATATGCTGGATTACTTGGCAGTTTATTCCGCCGTGGCAACCCCAGATTGATAAAGGGACTAAGCCGAAAAGAAAATGGAATGAAATTGACCATAGTGTATGTGTGTGAATGAGTGTGAATGGATGTTTCGCTATACTGCATTACAGCTGGAAGGGCATCCAGTGCATAAAACATATGCTGGATAAGTTGGCGGTTCATTCTGCTGTGGCGCCTTCTGATTTTAGTGACCAAGTCGAAGGAAAATGATGATGATGATGGTTAAGCTTAATAACATTTAGTCTCCCATTTAACTCTTATGGTAATGCTTACGTTTTATTTAAATTAAATTAGATTTTAATAGTCTTACAGCTCTTTGCTCGTATAGTCTTATAGCTAATAGTCTTAATTGTCATTTAAGGAAAAAAAATAGAACAATAGAACTAAAAATAGAAACACCTGAAACTAATAAGCCATGACAATCAAAAAAGACTTAAATTGGATCATTTCATGAACTTAAACAATTCAAAAAACACTTATAATGTGCGCACAAACTGTAAGTCATATTGTTTTTACTAACTTTTTGCTGCATATCTATACCATACTCTGCATGAAAATGCTTCAAATATTCAAAGAGAAATAGTAAAAGTTCAAGACAACATAAGCAATGGCAGGATTTAACATTTTGTGAAACGCTGACGAATCACAAATTGCTTTTGTCAGATGTTTATCCACTTTGTAATGACTCATTCATTCATTTTCCTTCAGCTTAATCCCTAAGTTATCATGAGTTGCCACAGCAGAATGGAAAATTATAAAAATTTATGGAGCAGATGCCGCAACCCAGAACTGGGAAACACCCATACACACTGATTCACACGCATCCACTCATACACTATGGCCAATTTGGTTCTTACTTGTCTTTGGACTGTGGGGGAAACCGTATCACCCGGAGGGAGAACATGCAAACTCCTCTCAGAAATGATAACTGGACCAGCTCGCACTTGAACCAGTTTTTGCTGTGACGCGACAGTGCTAACCACTGAGTCACAGTGCTGCCCCCTTTGTAATGATGCCATTCTTTAGTTCCTTTACTCATTCTCACAGCCAGATGTTCTCTTTTCTCATTTCAGGTGATGTTATTGTGGAAATCAACGGCACTCTTGTTTTAGGAAAGACTCATGCAGATGTAGTCCACATGTTCCAGTGCATCCCAATTAACCAATACGTGGACATGGTGCTCTGCCGTGGGTACTCGCTCCCTCCTGATGTGGATGCAGACAGCGAGGACCTTCCACCTCCACCTCCACCTCCCACAGGAGAGATCGTCACAGCCGTGCCCCTCATCAACGGCCAGCCACTGCTTGTCAAAGGGGACGCCCTCCACGGCTCTTCCCAGGAGCTCCACTACGTCACCACAGATGCCAGCGGGCGCCCGGTGGTTGCTGCTCTTCCTGCGAGCAGCGCTGCCAACGACAGACCAGAAACAGGGATGCTGCAGCCGGAGCTGGTGAGCGTGCCAATCGTGAAGGGACCTGGAGGATTCGGCTTCGCTATTGCAGACTGTCCGCTGGGGCAGAAGGTGAAAATGATCCTGGACGAGCAGTGGTGCCGAGGCCTGCTGAAAGGAGATGTGATAAAAGAGATTAACAGGCAGAACGTGCAGACGCTGAGCCATGCGCAGGTAGTGGATATACTGAAGGATCTCCCGGTGGGCAGCGAGGTCAATCTGCTGGTGTTAAGAGGAGGTAAGAGAACAGGAGGATATACAGATAATCCTGCTGATGCTTTAGGGTATAAATACGCTCTACCTGAGCAGAAGTCATCAGAAGTTTACATTATTTCATGCTAAGGTGGCTCTTGCAGGAGTTCTAAGAGTGCAATTGACAATTATTAGCATTAGATGTGCATTTCAATCAACAGGATAATGGGATATACACTCATTGGCCACTTTATTAGGTACACCTGTTCAACTGCTCTTTACCACACATTTTTAATCAGCCAATCACATGGCAGCAACTTAATGCATTTAGGCATGTAGACTTGGTCAAGACGATCTGCTGCAGTTCACACTGAGCCAATAGTATCTGGATGCAGCCTTTATGATGCAAGCTGAGACTGCATCAGCGATGCAATGTCAGGCACAATGCACTCAAATGGAGCTAGTGACGTCACTGTGACGGGTAGGGTTAGGGGTGGGGTTAGGTGAGCCCATTAAAAAGCATTGGATGCAGCCCAGATTGCACTGCACCAGGTCTGCAGCCTGACCCCTTTCAACTGAGCATAAGAATGAGGAAGAAAGGTGATTTAAGTCATTTTGAACGTAGCATGGTTGTTGGTGCCAGATGAGCTGGTCTGAGTATTTCCCAAACTGCTCATCCACTGTGATTTTCACACACAACCATCTCTAAGGTTTACAGAGAATGGTCTCAAAAAGGTGAAATATCCAGTGAGCGGCAGTTCTGTGGGTGTAAATGCCTTGTTGATGCCAGAGGTCAGAATGGCCACACTGTTTCCAGCTGATAGAATAGTAACAATAACTCAAATAACCACTTGTTACAACTGAGGTGTGCAAAAGAGCATCTCTGAACGCACAACACTTCCAACCTTGAGGTGGATGGGCTACAGTAGTAGAAGACCACACCGGATTCCTGCTAAAAACAGGAAACTGAGGCTACAATTCACACAGGTTCACCAAAATTGGGCAATAGAGGATTGGTAAAACGTTGTCTGAACTGATGAGTCTCAATTTCTGCAACATTCAATTTTCAATTTTCTGCAACATTCGGATGGTAGGGACAGAAATTGGTGTCAACCACATGAGAGCATGGATTAATCCTGCCTTGTATCAATGGTTCAGGCTGGTGGTTGTGGTGTAACGGTGTGAAGGAAATTTTCTTGGCACACTTTTGGCACTACATTAGTACCAATTGAGAATTGTGTCAACACCACAGCCCACCTGAGTATTATTGGTGACCATGTCCATCCCTTTATGACCACTATGACCACTACTTTATGGCTACTTCCAACAGGATAATTCGCCATGTCATAAAGCGTGAATCATCTCAGACTGGTTTCTTGAACCTGACGATGAGTTCACTGTACTCAAATGGCCTCCACAGTCACCAGAACTCAATCCAATAGAGCACCTTTGGGATGTGGTGGAATGGGAGATTCGCATCAATCTGTGCCACAAAGGATCAGGCAGTTCTAAAGGCAAGAGGGGGTCTAACCTGGTACTAGTAAGTTGTACCTCATAAAGTGGCCAGTAAGTGTATCTAGATATAATCACTTACATAGTCCTGTGGTTTAAACTGTACAGTATGACACTTCTTGTGGTTTAAACTAAAAACATCAACAGATGCACAACAACGATGTGCTAAAATCAGAAAAGTATTCCTTTGCATTTTTTTGAATGGGTTTCAGTCAAACTACTATGGCTATAGATTAACATGGACTCTTTTTGTTTAATTCAGAATGAAATAATTGTAAATAATGAATCCAAACATGGTGTTTACACTACATGATCTCTAAATGAAATGACTTGGTTGATCTCTGTATTTATATTTTTCTAAACATTGCACGGATATAAAGTTTCCCAATATTTAAATATGTCCATATTAGCCATGTCGGTTTATTATATTTGGTTTATTTAACAAGAAGCGGATGTAATATTAATCTCAGGCAATGATGGGCATATAGAGCTATACTGTTTTCATACTTAAAAATTCAAAATCAAGTCAGTGTCTCTTCATGTATCTGAAATTTTAATTTAAGAATGTAACAAAATGGAAATTTATTTATTTATTTATTTATTTATTTATTTATTTATTTATCTATCTGGAATATGTGTAATTTGACTACAAAATGAAGAATGAACAAGTCTTAAGGTCTTTGCACACTGAAGTCTGAAATTTTTATATGCGTTTTTTTCATAATCATATGCGAAAAACTTGTCACATAAACAAACTTTGCACACTTAATATTAGCTAATCCATTACGAAAAAAAAACGCAAAACATTTCAGAGTTCAAGCAGAGATACTTCAGTCTCCTATCTTCTCCAAAGTAAAAAAAAAGAAAGAGGAATAGGCTACATATTGTGTTCATCCGATATTGCATATTGGATGGAGAGTTCAGCTCATTATCAAAGAACACCGCTATGATTATCGCAAAATGCTAAGTTTAATTCAGGAAATCAGTGGAGCTTTGATACATGCATTCACTACTTATCTTAAAAATAGATTTATTATCTGTTTTCTGTCTTGTCTCTGTAATTCTGTTGCACTGTAGAAGCTCTGTCACGAAAACAAATTCCTCGTTTGTGTGAACATAACTAGCAATAAAGCTTTCGGATTCTGATTCTGATGTATGGACAAACACACGCACACACACACACACACACACCAAACAGCAGCAGGGCAGAGGTGCACCAGTCACTGAATCCAGCATATAAGGGTTCTCAACTGTTCACCACATTTCGTCTTTATTTTGTGCTCTGTGTTTGTCATAAAGTTATCTGTAGCTCAAATTAAGGCATTCTGTTTAGCTTTTTGCTTGTATGGTGGCTCTGAATTGTCAAAACACCTCTCAAATCGCTTTTTTGAATGTGAAAAGCGGAAAAAAAACCTAACCCGATTCGCTTTTCTTTATGACAGATGAAAGTTTCTTAGCCGTGTGTCAGTGTGTCAATAGGATTCACACAACATGAGGTCAAATTTATTTTTTAATGTGCGAAAATTACAGATCAAAATTTCAGATTCAGTGTGTAATAACTTTTACCAACTGTAGTGAGAAAAATAAAGTGAGAAAAGACTCCTTGATTTGGTTATAATTATATTCACATGTCAGTAAAAGTTAAAGTTTATATAGGAATTTCCAGCAGGGATTTTACTAAGAATAGAAGAGATCTACAGTTGAAGTCAGAATTATTAGACCCCCATTTTTTGCTTTTTCAAAAATTTCCCAAATGATGTTTAACAGAGAAAGGGAATTTTAACAGTATTTCAGATAATATTTTTTTCTTCTGGAGAAAGCCTTATTTGTTTTATTTCGGCTAGAATAAAAGCAGTTATTAATTTTTCAAACACCGTTTGAAAGACAAAATGATTAGCCGTTTAAGCTACATTTTTTTTTCAATAGTCTACAGAACAAACCATCATTATACAATAACTTGCCTATTTCCCCTAACCCACCTAGTTAACCTAATTAACCTAGATAAACCTTTAAATGTCACTTTAAGCTGTATAGAAGTGTCTTAAAAATATCTAGTCAAATATTATGTTCTGTCATTGTGGCAAATATAAAACAAATCAGTTATTAGAAATGAGTTAATAAAACTATTATGTTTAAAATGTGTTTTAAAATAAACAGGGAGTCTAATAATTTAGGGGGGATAATAATTCTGACTTCAACTGTATCTATGAGCATGCAAAAGAAACTGGATTTAGTTTGAAATTAGCAGGAATAAAGTGTTCAACAATTTAGATTTATTGAAGGAGAACAAGATCATCTGAAATGTTGAAAACAAAAAAAGATATTTTAAAGAATGTTGAAAATTATTTTCCATTGATATCCACTGTGTAAAAAAGACACTCTGGAAGTCAATGGTTACTGGTTTCCAACATTTTTCAAAATATCTTATTTTTTGTTCAACAGAAGACAATCTCATATAGGTTTAGAACAAATGTAGGGAGAGTAAATGATGATGTAACTTGATTTTGTAATTTTGTAGGCAAACTAGAAATTAAAAAAGTTTTGTTACTCCACAAAGGCCCAACACATATGAAGCTCATTTATATCTATGCATTATATCCAAAAAACATTGCATTCATACAATATATTTTTTCCAGGTTGTGCATGAATTTAGTCATTTAAACAGCAATAGAGTTTTTTAAAAGTCATGTAAAAACATTGTTCCACATCTAAAAGTATAAAAAAAATGTTTTGATATTTGTATAGGAGTAAGAATATTACTTTAATGAAGTGTACTCTGGACATTTTACACAATAAATTATGCCTTAAAACTATACAGTCTAATAAGTACACCACCATACACTCATACCATAAGTTGGTGAGCAGCTTCAGTGTCCTGTTTTTTTTTTTTTTTTTAGCAGGGATATGCACAGATACTCTTTCTCTCACTCTTTTTTGATGATCTTTATTCTTCATCAAGTCTCATTCCATACCCTACTTCATAGTTTTAGTTACTCCTGTTCTCCTCTCCTGCACTCTGCCGATCACACTCATGGTCTGTCCCTCAGGAGAAGCTTATGTAAGAATGATGGACCGTTGCTTCTGACACAGTTGGCAGAAAAGGCCCTTTGTGCTTTTTTTTTTTTTTTTGCACCTACTCTGTGGGGCTGGCTGGGAATTTGGGAAATGAGTCTAAATCATAGGGGAATTTTAGGATGTGACTGAGAAGAGTTCTGTGAGGATTTATTGTCTGCCCCGGTAGAGAGGGAGGAAGAAATGTGAGAGCCAAGGAAATCAGCAATATGCTTTAATCAGTGTTATTAATCCTCAAACGCTAAGCGAGTTTCGTCATTCATTATTTAGCCATTAAATTCAGTAGAAATCACACCTATCAAGAAAGAGAGAGGAATGAAAACAAAGGGAATGAATAAAATGTTCTTGGTTATGTATTGGCAGATGAAATTGTAACGACGTCTTTGTTTTTTGCACGACTTCTGCCATTTGTAATGTCTTTCTCCTAGGAGAATACAGTTGAAGTCAGAAATATGAGCCTTCCTGTTATATTTTAATTCTTTTATATTTTCCCTTAATTTCTGTTTAACTGAGAGAAGATTTTTTCAACACATTTCTAAACATAATAGTTTTAACTCAGTTAACTCACTAGTTATAACTCCTTTCTAATAACTGAAAATTTTCATCTTTGCCATGTACCAGTAAACAATATTTTATTAGATATTTTTCAAGATACTGTATTCAACTTAGTGCAATTTAAAGTTTTAACTATGTTAATTAGGCAAGCCATTGTCTAACACTAGTTTGTTCTGTAGACAATCAAAATAAATGTTTAAGAGGGCCAATACTGACCTTCAAATGGCATAAAAAATACAACTGCTTTTATTCTAGCCAAAATAAAACAAATAAGACTTTCTCCAGAAGAAAAAATATTATCGCAAATAAATCGAAAAATTCCTTGCTCTGTTAAAGGGCCATAACCCTCCCCCCCTGTCTCAGCAGGGTGTTTTCACATTTCTAGTTTTAAAAAAAGTCAGGAAAGTGGGTGGGTCCAGCTTTGTTTAGGTGGGAGTGTCGGGAGAAGGAAAGAGGAAAGGGTTTGCATGAAAAGCGGAGATTCAGTGTGTTTCAGTGTGGGGAGTTTTCACAGCGACAACACAAACACAGATGCAGGGGAGATAGACTATGTTTAAATGGACATCAGTAATCAAATTATTTGCCTTAATCTGAATATGACAGTAATATGATTAAGGTGTTGACATGAGTTGCTTTTTGAATGTTCTATTCATGATCCCATTTTACATGTTATTGCACATAATTCGACACCGCTCTGTTCACATTTCTTCTGGAGTTTCATGTAATTTTGGGTGTTTCCAGCCTGATCTCATGAGAAAATGTAAGTATTTTACGTTTTGCCAGTTCAGTGGCTAATTCGTACGAGTTCAGTCGTACGAAATTGTACAATTTTAAAAAGGAGGTGTGGCACCTAACCCCACCCCTAACCCCAACCGTCATTTGGTGATGAGCAAATCGTACTAAATTGTACGAATTAGATCGCACGAATTCATATGAATTAGTCACTAAATCAAAAAGTTATGAATTGCCGTGAGATTGTGTTATTGATTTATTCTTAATTTGTCGACTTTAATTGCAGTTTGGCACTTTCACTTATATTCAGGAACATTTCATGTATGCCCCCAGTGACAAATGAGATATTAGATGCAAGGAACTGCTGGAAGAGTGTTATTTTAATGAAATGTTTTATACCGCACACCTTATTAGAGAAAAAAAACCTGCAAAAATAACCTTTCCTGTCACAAAATACAGTAAAAATCCTACCTGACTGTAATATTTTGATTAAGGTGTTTACCTGTTTACTTTTAGAGAGCAGCATTTACAGTGGATCTTTCAGTCCATAATACTGTAGTGATATTAACGTACTTTAAACTTAGTAACTAAATCATTTTGACTAATGTATGTCTTTACAAACTAAAAGAGTACTGCTGATAATACAAACTAACTTTGCCAGCTGAATAAACATAAACAAAGGACATTGATCACACACTTACCAAATCTGTAGAGACAGGACAATCAACATGAACTGGAACTGCATCTTTTTTAAAAGGAGATGAGCAGCAAATCCGGATTTTACTATTTGCAGATGCTAAAAGCTCTCGGGTAAAAAAAAAAGCCTTACAAACGTATTTCTGTTAAGTGTTAGCAGAGCACTGTAATCCACACACGAGTCCAGCTGCTCTCTCATAGCGGAGAAGTGAAAACAAAACCTTCGTTGCAGCACATTTATAAGCGACCCATTTCTCCAAATAATTCTTCTTCCTCCACTTGTTTTAACGGTTGGCAACACAACGTGGCATCTCTCTGAACACTGTAACAGGTAGAAGAATTCTTCCAAGCTATCATGCATATTAATGAAGTTGCACCGCATACACAATAGAGTGCGCTGATTGGTTCGAACCAAGACTTCTAATGAATTAATGCTGAAAACTCAAAGACGTCACGTTGTACTTGCTGGTACAGACATCCAGTCTCCATGCTGGAATTTAGCTTCTAAACAGGAAGAATGAATTTGCTCGAAATAACACAAAAACAACCAATATTCAATTTTTTGTGAAATATATGTGTCCTAATAGAGTTTTTAGCAACAAGGGACACATATATGACTGTCAACATCTCAAAAAAAATCTTTGCTGGTGTTTTGTGACCGTTTAAACGTCATTTGGGAAATATTGAAAAAAGAAAGTCACATAAGGGCAATTAATTTGACTTTAACTCTACATGCATAATATCCATCATCATTTTCTCTTATGAACATTTATTCTATCCATTTTTACTGGCTCCAAAATGACGCACATGTCATGATTAACTCCGCTCTGAACTGGCTCAGGAAACGCCCCACTTTGAAGCACTTGAATGACGCTTCCTCTTTGAGTAGCTTTTCAAGTTTAGATGGATGGCAATTAATAATGTAGCACTGAAACATTGTATTCTCATGCCTTTTTCATGATTGAGAGGCAACAACCATGAAATTCTGTCATTATAATAAGACTAGAAACTTTCTCTCACTGACGACTTCCTGTTTTCATTCATTTGTATGTTGATGAGTGCCTGTTCCCTCATTTTTCCCCTCTTTCAGAGCTACTTAAATCTCTCATTTGCTCCTTTTTTTCTGTTTCTAGGTCAGACATCGCCTGTGAAGAGTTTAAGACCGGTGAGTATGATAATAGATTTCAGGGGTGATAATGACCTTGTTGAACTGAAGAGGTGGCTGAATATTTCATTTTTGTGCTGATGAAACTTCTTCTTAATTATTGCTCATACTTGCGGCTTGGGAGGCGAACAAACCCCTTTCTCAAAGTACGAACACGTCCCACACCATTTGTACCACAGACATGAATAAATCATGCTGCTTGTACTTTTTGAAAAAATCCGATGGGTTATTTTGACTTGAGGGTTATAAAACAGGAAAAAAGACTTTTACTAAAGATCAAACTATCATGGAGGCATGCAAGTAAATCTAACCTGTCAACAAACTGTTAACCACCCAAACAACAATACAGAGCAAGCACCTAGCACGCATATAGCAAAGCCTTGATATAAGCCTAGCAATCTTTTATTGATAGTAACTCTCTAGAAACAACCAGAACACTGTAAAAATATAGTTAACCATGGTAGAACCACTGGAAACCACTAAGAAACCATTGAGCAACACTTCAACCACTACATCAACACCGCCTAAAACACTCAATAATCACACTTGTAACCATTCAGAAAACCCTATAGACAACATATAAAATAAACAGCTGATTAATGGTTTAAAAACCAACCATTTTACCATGAAACCACTTAAAACACCATGAGAATAGGGTGACCATACAGGTATGTGCCTTTTTTTTTTACATGACATGTCCTGGCCAGGATTTCTATGTTGCCTTAAATATCCAGTTTTTGACTGTTTGCACTTTGAAGACTGACCGCATCTGTAGGAGGTATAGAAAACAAATAGCTTCTTATACTTTCACCCTCGTGGTGCTTTGATGTCAAACACTTTGATGTCATACAATGATTGCTCTGTGCAGCTCTACATGAATGAACAAATGCATCTAATATGTACTCGCATTTGCATCGCTGTGAACTTTTTTTTTTATATATGCCACCTTCTCATGTAACACAACTGGTTGAATATGTATAAATGGCTGCAAGTTATTGGCCAAACTACTTTTCAATCATTACCTTCAGCAAGTACACTGTGAAAAAAAAGAGATTAGTTGATTGTACTTAAAAAGAGAGCAACTTGTTTTCTTATAATTGTTAAGTAAACAAACTATGTGCATAATTATGAAAGTTAAGTTAATGGACTTTTTTTAAAGTAAAATCAACTTGTTGCTTTAAAGGCAATGAGGCTCAATTTTGGAAAGTACAATAAATAATAAATTTTTACCGTGTACGAACATATGAAACATAGCAAAAAAGAGAAGTCCTGGCCAGGATGTGTCCCATAAAAATAGCAAATGGTCACCCAAGGTAAATGTCTTATTTGATGTATTTTAGTCGGGCTTTAGATCAGGTCACAGTGTGGAAACAGCTCTATTTAAGGTCACTAATGACCTTCATATGATTGCTGATTTGAGGGCTTGTGGTATTCTGGTGCTCTTGGATCTAACTGCAGCATTTGACACTCTTTCTCACAGCTTCCTATTGGACAGACTTCAAAACTGGGTTGGCTTAGCCGAGACACCACTAAGTTAATTCATATCCTACCTCACTGAATGTTCACAGTTCAGTTTTTGGGGGGGTCACAGGTCATTGTCCTTCTGTGTCAAGGTGTCCCCGAGGGGTTCGGTGCTCGGGCCACTTCTGTTTAGCATCTATATGCTACCTCTTAGACAAATTCTACAAAATTTTTGTATTAATTATCATTGCTATGGGTGACGTGGTGGCACAGTAGGTAGTGCTGTCGCCTCACAGCAAGAAGGTCTCTGGTTCAAGCAGTTGGCATTTCTGTGTGGAGTTTGCATGTTCTCCCCGTGTTTGTGTGGGTTTTTCCTCCGGGTGTTCTGGTGTCCCCCACAAGTTCAAAAACATGCGGTACAGGTAAATTGGGTATGCTAAAATTGCCCGTAGTGTACGTATGGGTGTGTGTGTGTGAATGAGAGTGTATGGATTTTTTCCAGTGATGGGTTGCGGCTGGAAGGGCATCCGCTGCATAAATTTTTTTTAAAATTTTGCTGTGGCGACCCCAGATTAATAAAGGGTCCACGCAGCACTTTTACCTAGTTAGGGACTTTTTTTCAGATGCTGTGTATCATTTAATGGCAGCAAAGTTTCTTAATTATTATGCCAGACAACAAAAAAAGTGCTGGCAAAATGACAAAACATCAACTAAATAGACATGTTGAACTTTAGCTTCCTGAAAGAGTCCATTAACGCTTCTTTTCAGTGCCACTCTTGACATGGAAACAGTTTTTGCATATGAATAGCTGTGTTATTTCTTTTCCTGTTAACCAGACCATGAAGTCATGATCCAACATTAATGGTGTGCCTGTTTGCATAGGCCTATTCAATGTATCTGAATACACTTGCTTGATTATCTTCTGAAGAAACACCTGAAAACACAAGTTCTGCTCTTGTTTTCCAACAGAGAGGAGGGATGAGTGCCAGCACTGAGACTCTGGACCGCTGCCATGATATGATGGTTCCCCAGGCTTTGACCTATCATTCAAACACACTGCCGTGTAGCTCTCCCAAACAAGACGCTTCCCTTCACTATAGTAAACCCAAAGCCCTGACGGAGAGCATAGGTGAGTCTGTGCTGAGCTCAGCCCTCAGAGAGGAAAGTCTTTTATGGTACAGCACAATGATATGGATCTGTTGTAGTCTGATGCTGTATAACATGTCAGATAAAAAAAATACATGTACAGTTATTTCAATATAAAAACAAAATTCAAGTTTTATATTAAATTCCATTTTAATTATCTTCAGAGAGGGGGAGAGAGTACATTTTAAAATTAAAAGTAAAAAAAAAAATAAATATATATATATATATATATATATATATATATATATATATATATATATATATATATATATATATATATATAAATATATATAAATATATGTATATATATATATAAATATATATATATATATATATATATATATATATATATATATATATATATATATATATATATATATATATATATATATATATATATATATATATATATATATATATATATATATATATATATATATATATATATATATATATATATATATATATATATATATATATATATATATATATATATATATATATATATATATATATATATTGGTAATGTGGTATATGAAACCACTAATCCTAATCCTTGAACAGTAACTGTTTTTAATTGCTTATGACAACGGGAATACAATATTGTTTGTTTTTGCTATTGCAACATAATGGCTTGAAAAGCCCGTTGTTAACAAAATAATTTTTATAAATAAATAAATAAATAAATAATAATAATAATAAATAATTATTATTATTAATAATAATAATAACAATTATTATTATTATTATTATTATTATTATTATTATTATTATTATTATTAATAATAATATTAATAATAATAATAATAATAATAATAATAATAATAAATATTGATAATAAATGAAAAAATTGAATTAAAATGCCAATTTTGCCATATATATTCTTAAGATCTTAATTTTTATTTATTTTTATTTTTTATTTTTTAATTAAGCATAAAGAGAAAGAAATATATTATATATCATATTTATAGTCATAATTATAGTCATAATGTAGTAAAAAAAACAAAAACAAAGAGTTGACAAAAAGGAAAAACACTGAGGCAGGACAGTGGTACAATGCTGGTGAAGTTCTAGGTAAATAAAAACTGATTCAATTCAGTTTGATGCACACTGTATGCCACAGTTGAAGTTCAGTTTAGTTTAATTCTGTTCAGTTTAGTAGAAATGTCCTTGATAAAGTCTGATGCACTGATGAGCAGCTTCACCAGCTAAATCGGAGATATGTAGGCAAATGTCTTGCTTTTGCAAATAATGCAGCGGGTTTAATTATGTGATAATTTATGAGAATTAAGATTAATAAGGTGTATTAAGATTAATAGGCTGCCTGGAATGTTTTATGCTATTTTTGGAGCTTTAGAATCTGAATCAACAATCGCTAATAAGGCATTGAAAAGAGCATCTGCTTAGCTTTTGAGTATAATGTGGGGTGGAGAACATAAGGTTTTTAATGATATATTTTAAAAAACAACTAATTTATGATCTGAATGCAGAGGCACAATGAAGGTATTTGCATGACTCAGGAATGACAAACTAAAGAATGTGGTTAATCCTATTCAGGTATTTAATTCTGCTTTTTATTATCCAGTACCTCAATATAAAGAGCTGGATGTGTTCATCAAAAGAGATCAGGAGACGGGCTTTGGTTTTCGTGTGCTTGGAGGAGAAGGTGCAGAACAACCAGTGAGTCTCTTATACTTCCATACAGTAACCTCTTTTCCGATTATTCCCATTCATAAAGTCTATTTATATGATTTATTCACCTTTTTCCACATAATAAACACTGCTTTTCAAATAACAGGTTGAGAAACTTCCATTAAAAACTAAAACAAACAATTTAAAATAAAGATATATATATATATATATATATATATATATATATATATATATATATATATATATATATATATATATATATATATATATATATATATATATATATGATCGTTATACATTTAAAGTCAGAATTATTAGCCCCCCTTTGATTTTTTTGTTTTTTTTCCCCCAAATGATGTTTAACAGAGCAAGGAAATTTTCACAGTGTGTCTGATAATATTTATTTTTTTCTGGGGAAAGTCTTACTTGTTTTATTTTGGCTAGAATAAAAGCAGTTTTTAATTTTTTAAAAACCATTTTAAGGTCAAAATTATTAGCCCCTTTTAAGCTATATCTTTTTTCGATTGTCTACTGAACAAACCATTCTTATACAATAACTTGTCTAATTACCCTACCCTGCCTATAACCTAAGTAACCAAGTTAAGCCTTTAAATGTCACTTTAAGCTGTATAGAAGTGTCTTGAAAAATATCTAGTCAAATATTATTTACTGTCAAGATAAAAGAAAGCAGTTATAAGAAATGAGTTTTAAAACTATTATGTTTAGAAATGTGTTAAAAAAATCTGCTCTCCATTAAAAATATATTGGGGAAAAAATAAACAGGGGGGCTAATAAATCCGGAGGGCTAATAATTCTGACTATAACTGTGTATGTACATATATGTGATATGTGCAAAAGAAACCCCATCACAATTTTCTTAAACAATATATGCGATTTTGATTTTAATCATGATTTTAACACACACACAAACATTTTACTGTGTGAATTTGAAACATATTTCCAAAGACCTGTAACATGTCTCTAAAACAGACATAAGGCAAAAAATAAAGATCATGTAGTAAAATAAAAATAAAGATCATATCAGAAGTAGTTGCTTGTATTTTTGTCTGTGTCCACAGATTTATTATTTATTTTTTTGCCAGGCATAGATTGTAGACCTCCTTGAGACGCTGCTTTGAAATAGGCCGTTCACATATCACGTCTTTTGTGCGTGCAAGTTTTTTTATTTTCAATGGAGGCACCCAGCTTGCGCGCATATTAGGAGTGATGCATGCGCAAATTCCATGCACACCCAGTTAACAAATAAAACTTGTATCAGAACTTCAGCAATGTTTTGTTAGTCTGTCATGCTCTGAGAAAGTGTTTTATAGTCATGGAGCAATGACAAAGCAGCGCGAGCGCAAAGCGTGTTGAATGCTGAAGAAAGCGAAGCTCCTCGTGCTTTCCACACGCTTTTAAATACGATATGTGACTGAAAGGTTTTGCAAATGACCTGATTCTGCGATACATCAGCCTTCCTGTAATCAAAGTAGTCCCACACCACAGATGTTGACAGATGTTTTTTGGCACCAAGTCCTCCTGTGCTGAACTCATCATCACTGTTTATGCAGCCTATTTGTCATTAAGCTCCGTCTGTTCTCGAGTTCTGTTCAGGCGTGCTGTGCTATGATTGGTTTAAATAGCATACTGTGGGAAAATCGTGCTGTAAGGCGGTTTAGAAACCGTGCATGTTTAAATCGCGATTTTAATATGATTTTAAATATTCACTCAGCCCTAATATTTATGTAGAAATGTGTTTGATCATTGCAGATGATTGCCTCCTATGCCAATGACACAAGTTTGATTTATTGATTTATTGACTATTGATTTATTAAAGTGAGCATGCATGAAATGTGACAGGAACACGCCTTATTGTGAATTTAAACACATCCAGATGGAGAAAATGTTTTGCAGTAAGAAGGAAGAACTTATACTGCAAACTTAGATACTTTCTTGATCCAAAAAATTCTATGAATGTGTTTCATCTCATGCAGCAGGAGCAGAAATGCTGCAGTCAAAATGCTTCAACTTAAGAGGATAATATATGATATAATACCAAACAGTGAATTATGTATTCAATCATTTTCTTTTTCGGCTTAGTCCCTTTATTAATCAGGGGTCGCCACAGCGGAATGAACTGCCAACTTATCCAGCATATGTTTTACACAGCAGATGCCCTTTTAGCTGCAACCCATCACTGGGAAAAACAGTGAATTAATTCAATTCAGAGTTGATTTAAAGCAGATTTCCAGTTCTCTGCTTGATTTGCGCTGGCCTTCATAGCTAAAGTGATGTTAAAAGTAGAGTTTTTCTGTGTTTTTGCACAAGATTAACATGGAGAGATAAATTAATCTGCAATTATCTGCCATTATGGAATTTACAGTGGTTATGTTGAAATTTGTCGGATTACCAGTGTACTGTGGTTTGGCTGAGCTGAAAAAACTTGCATGCATTCAAGATTTGTCTTTTAAAAGCTATCTTTTGATAGTTGCATTAACACGTGCTATTTCTAACTAAAACTTAATCATGAAGATTAAAGTTTGTGATGTTAATACTAACAAATTGTACAAATCAAGTTATTCGATATTTCAATTAAATTGTAATTAACTGTGAGGAGTAGGGCGGCACAAAAAGCTGTGAGAACCATGAATGTTAAAATTATGTGAGAGACTGTGAATGGGTCACACAAAAAATGAAAATTATGTTATTATTGACTTGTCCTGATGTAGTTCCAATCCTCATAGACCTCGTTCATCTTCAGAACACAAGTGCAGATGTTTTAGATGAAATCTGAGAGCTCTCTGGCTCTCCATAAACAGGAACAGTCCCCAGACATTCAAAATCAGACACTAAAAAATTGTCAAAACATTGCATGAGACTTCAGTGGGTCAACTGTAATCATACGAAGCACCAAGAACAAATTTGTGCACCAAAAACTGTAAAAACGAATGTTCACCAATGTCTTCCCTGCTGAAAAATCCAGCTTAAACCAGCCTAGGCTGGTTGGCTGGTTTTAGCTGGTCGACCAGACTGGTTTTAGAGGGGTTTTGGCCACTTCTAGGCTGGTTTCCAGCCATTTCCAGCCTGGTCTTAGCTGGTCAGGCTGGGAGATGACCAGCTAAAAACAGCTTGACCAGCCTAGCCAAGCTGGGAGTCCAGCCAAAACCAGCTATATCCAGCTTAAACTAGGCTGGTCAAGCTGTTTTAGCTGGATTTGGCTGGTTATTTTCCAGCCTGACCAGCTAAGAACAGGCTGGAAATGGCTGGAAACCAGCCTGAAAATGGCCAAAACCCCCCTAAAACCAGGCTGGTCAACCAGCTAAAACCAGCCAACCAGCCTAGATTGGTTTAAGATGGATTTTTCAGCGGGGTTTGGATGATTCTAATGGCCCATACATTTAGGGGGGCCCCAGAGACATTAGCAAGGGCCCGCGCCAATACCATCTTTCAGCTTGTCAGAGGGCCTTTGGTGGGTAGCGGCGCCCCTGTCGACAGGCAACATGATGCTTGTGTGTTGAACTGCT
This sequence comes from Danio rerio, assembly GCF_052040795.2. Lineage (NCBI taxonomy): Eukaryota > Metazoa > Chordata > Actinopteri > Cypriniformes > Danionidae > Danio > Danio rerio. The sequence continues at coordinate 49,625,299 of NC_141026.1, read as the reverse complement.
AATGCTAATGGCAATACGTTTAATTGTCCATAGTAAACACATCCTAACCTGATATGTAAGACAAGATATAGGCTATTTACATGGGACTTTTTGGGTACACAAAAATGTTCTAGGAGCTTCGTATGATTACTGTGGGTCTACTGAAGTCACATGAAATGTTTGTACAATGTTTGGGTTTCGTTTCTGGACATCGAACACCTCTTTGCTTTCAATAGAAAACCCAGAGAGCTCTCAGATTTCTTAATTTGACCATATCTTAATTTGAAATATTTTAATTTGTGTTTTGAAGATGAATGAAGGTCTCAGAGGTTTATAAAAACATTAGGATCAATAATTAATAACAAATTTATTTTTGAGGGTGAACTTATCCTACCGCACCCCTTGTCACAAACATGTTGTTGTAGTACGAAATAAAATGATATTCTACTAACTTAAATACATCAGTTTGTTTCTACAAATCTTTTGTTTAATCAAAATTTATAAGGTTTTCAAAGTGACTATGTTTACATGAACATCAGTAATCTAATCATTTACCTTTAATCTGACTAAGACAATAATATGATTTTGAAGGTGTTTACATGAGTTGTTCATTTCATGTTCCCGTTTCACATGTTACAGTATATACTGTAGATCTATTAAGGTAATTATTACACCATTAAATGCTAGTTTCCTTCAGCATTTCATGCAATAACAGTTTGTGTTCGTCATCGCACCATCCCAGCAGGCACATGATGTCAGATTGATATTGTACCTTAACGTCATGGGACATTGCATTTTGTCTGGGAATGAAAATTGAGTTGACATCGACCCAACATCAGGCAGACATCAGTGTCCAACATCGAACAGACATTCCTTTCTGATTTCTTTCCAACGCAACCTACAAACAATAAAATATCAACTTCTAATGATGTTACAGCTTGATGTTGTGTAAACGTTACCACTATGATGTCTGTCAGATGTTGGATTTTGGTTGCCATGCCTGATGAACAAATATCAGTATATGATATCAATAAGATGTTGGTTTAAGATGTTGGCTCGATGTTGGATTTTGGTTACTTTCCAAAACAACCTAAAATCAACCAATATTAATGTCATTTCACATCCTTATTGGACGTCTAAATAACATTGCCCTTAGACGCTGATGATCTAAATTTAATCCAATATTAAGCTCTTATGACATTGTGTCTGCTGGGATGTGTGATTTTTCGGTGTTACATTTTTAATTCAGATAGTTCAACTGCAGTTAATTTCTTACAATATGTTTGCAAACAGACAAAGGCGGATGCAAATTCTTAAGAAACAGACCACCTCTGCAGTCAGATACTATTGTGTTTCATTTAATAACTTTTCATTCATGCCCCCTCAACAAACTCAGTGATACTGGATAGAACAGGGGTCAGCAACCCGCGGCTCTAGAGCTGCATGCAGCTCTTTAGCGCTGCTTTTGTGGCTCCATGGAGTTTTTTCAAAAATGTTTGAAAATGGAAAAAGATGGGGGAGGTTAATATATTTTTTCAGTTTTAATATGATTTCTATAGGAGGACAAACATTTTTAACGTTTTCAAATGCTGTAAATGTGTGTAGAATTAATAATTAATTTCAACATTTCTGTCAACGAAGATTTGCGTCATAGCCTGCGACACCTGTTTCTATCAGCAGGGCGGGATGCCAGGCAGGTGGCTGTTGTAAAAAAACCGGAAGATAATAAAGCATGGAGTTCACAGATGGTGACTACATGAAGGAGTCATTCATCAACATATTAGAACACCTATTTGCAGAATTCAAAAACAAAATCAAGCTAATACAAAAAATTAAAGATATACCTCTCTCCGCTAAGACAGTGAAGGAAAGGGCTATTAAAATGGCAGGTAACATCACCGATCAGCAAACCAAGGACATTAGTTCAGTGCCAGCATACTCAATTGCCTGTGATGTGACCGATATTCAACATGCTTTTATGCAGGTATGTGAACTCTGATGGGCCGCAAGAAGAAATGATCAAATTAATACCCCTGAAAGACCAGAGGCTGTGCTGAAGTGTTTAAATGACAACGAAATAAACACCAATCACCTTATTTCAGTGGCTATATAATCATGAAGGCTTATTATGTATTTATAGCCAACTTAGTCATTTTTATAGTAGGCTAATATAGCTAATATAGATACATACAGCATGTGTTTCCTTCATTATAAGACTTATATAAGGCTTTACATTTTTTGCGGCTCCAGACATATTTGTTTTTTGTTTTTTTTTTGGTCCAATATGGCTCTTTCAACATGTTGGGTTGTCGACCCCTGGGATAGAGGAGAAACACATTCTCTTAGACTAGTCCTCGCAAGAGAGACTGTCCTCACAGAGACCCACAGAAAAAATGAGAGCGAGATGGAGTGAGAGAGAGAGAGAGAGAACTACTGCAGTTTGGGCTTGGGTTTTTAACACAACACCGACCAGCAATTGGTGGTGCGAACCCAGCGTCTGCAGCCAGCGTCATCAGCACGAAATGCGGATTCTTCAATGCCGTTCGTACCTGTAACACACGCGTAAAACCACACACCCACATACAAACAAATGCACAAACATATACCCAAAGCACGTTCTGCAAGCGAACGTAACAACATGTCTGTACTGCACTTCAGTAGTGTGATTAAAATCGGCATACTTCACACGTCTTAATCCGATTTCTGTTTAGTTTGATTATGACTTTAGTCAGATTAAGGTAACAAAAAATTCTGCATACATGGTAGATTCTTAATCAGATTATTGTCTTAATCATATTAAAATTCAGATTACTGGTGTCCATGTAAACGTTCTCAGTGTAGAGAAACCATAAAAACATTGACTTTCATTTTTCCCCTTAAAACAAGCTCCCTGTCTCATTTCTCTAGGTGTACATTGGTGCCATCATCCCCCAAGGGGCGGCTGAAAAGGAAGGCCGCCTGCGGGCTGGAGATGAGCTCATTGGCATCGATGGCATCACCGTTAAGGGTAAATCTCACAAACAAGTCCTGGACCTGATGACAAACGCAGCACGCAACGGACAAGTGCTGCTTTCAGTGCGCAGGAAGGTCATTTTCCGAGGTGAGAACTGCTGACTGACAGGTCTGAGACATAATTAACCAGCTGAAAAGCGTTGATTAAAGGTCAGCGTGTGTAATTTGTGCTCTGTAGATGCCCTGGAGGATGTTGGGAGTGGAGCGTTGACCCTTGTGAATGGATCACCTCGGCTTCCGCGGATTCAGGTGCCAAGCGTCAAGGACCAGGAGTCGTTTGATATCACGCTTCATCGCAGAGATAACGAGGGCTTCGGCTTTGTCATTCTCACCTCTAAGAGTAAACCGCCACCGGGAGGTAACAGCACATTCATTGATGCACAAGAAGTCGCAGACTCATTTTTCAAATAGATACTGTTTAGGGGGAAAAAGCAGTGGAAGTCAAGAACTGTGTTGTGAAGAAATGCATGGTGATGTTTAAATTTTGGCTTGATATTTACACTAATTTTAAGTATACATCCTTACATCAATTGTTAAGATGCACATATTTAATATAAGCATTTTATTATAGTTAAAATTGCATTTAATTATTATTTTAATTTATAGGATTTTATTATTATGACAGTTTTATTTATATAAATTGCAAATTTTTATATTTATTTTATTTTAATTATTACATTTATATTTAATTTAAATGTGTCTATATATTAATTTAGAAGTGTTAGAAGTGGTTTAATGTTATGGCTTAGTGTTTACACTAATTTGAAGTATACATCAAGTCAGTTGTAAAAATGCACATATTTAATATAAGCATTTTATTATATCATTTAAAATTGCATTGAATTATTTTTATTTACATGATTTTATTATTATTTTTAAGTAAATTCAATTTAAGGGTTTTTTTATATTTATATAAATTTCTTTTTTTTATCTATTTATTTTATTGTAATTATTACATTTATATTTAATTAAAAATGTTTGTGTATTTATAAGTGTTAGTAGTGGTTTCATGTAATGTAATGATGTTTACACTCATTTTAAGTATACATCCTTAAATCAGTAGTGAAAATGCACATATTTAATATAAGCATTTTATTATATAATTTTAAATTGCATTTAATTATTAGTATTTAATTATTATTCTATTAAATCAATGGAATTTTAAGATTTTCAAAATAATAATATACATTTCTATTTTTATAATTATTTTATTGTAATAATTACATTTATATTTAATAAAAACATTTTTGTGTATTTATTTAGAAGCATTATTAGTGGTTTAATATAAGCATTTTATTATATAGTTTAAAATTTAATTTAATTATTATTTTAATTTACATGATTTTAGTATTATACATTAAATAAATCCAATTTCTTTTTTAATATTTATTTAAATGCATATTTTTTTATATTCAATTATTGCATTTATATTTAATTTCAAATGTTTATGTATTTATTTAGAAGTATTAGTAGTGGTTTATTGTAATGGCTCGACGTTTACAATAATTTTAAATATACTTGCTTAAGTCAGTTGTTAAAATGCACATTTATAATATAAACATTTTATTATGTAGTTAAAATTGCATCTAATTAATATTTTAATTGTTTATGATTTTATTATCATATGAAATAAATACAATTGTAGGATTTTTATATAAATATGTTTTTTATATTTATTTCTTTGTAATTTTTTACATTTATGTTGAATAAAAAAATTATGTACTTATTTAGAAGTATTAGTGGTGGTTTAAAGTAATGGATTGATGTTCACACTAATTTTAAGTATACATGCTTAAGTCAGTTGTTAAAATGCACATATTTAATTTAAGCTTTTTATTATATAGGTAAAATTGCATTAAATTCTTATTTTAATTTACATGAAATAAATAAGTACAAATATCTGTTATACTTATTTTATTTTACTTATTTAATTTTTTATTTAATTAAAACTTATATATATTTTTATATATTATATAAATAAATATATATATATATATATATATATATATATATATATATATATATATATATATATATATATATATATATATATTTAAAATATTTTTTTAAATATTTGCAGTGCTTTAATGTAATGTTGACACTAAAGATGCTCTTCTACATTTAGCATTGTCATTTTTAAGATTGCATATTAAAAATGAAATAGTCTAACATTTAAAATGTGGCTTGAAACCTCTGCTCTTTTTTATTTAGTTTCATCCATCTGTATTAACCCCCAAGAATTGTTACATTTCCTAATCCATTCACTATAATTTTAAATAAATCAAGCCATTGCAATTCTGCTAAGTGATTTGCCTAAGTGTGTGTTTCAGTGATTCCTCATAAGATCGGTCGAATAATCGAGGGCAGTCCGACTGACCGATGTGGACTGCTGAACGTGGGTGACCGTATATCCGCTGTGAACAGTCAGTCCATTGTGGAGCTCTCCCACAACGACATTGTTCAGCTCATCAAAGACGCCGGAAACTCAGTCACGCTCACCGTGGTTCCTGAGGACGGTGAGATAATCAAACGTCACATAAATATCCACGCTTTCTCAACCTCTGCCTGATGCTTTGATTTGCCACACTAACGCAATAATGTAGCTTTAATTGAAACGCTAATATCCACAGAGAAATCTGATGTCAATTATGCATGCGTATTTAAATTGAGTGCTTTTTGAAGGGCAGTTACATCAATTACTAGCCTATTTCAAAAACAGAGCATTAAAATAATTGCCACCTAGACATGAATATGATTAAAAAAATAAAGCAGGCCTTTTAGAGATCTTGATCTTATTGTTAAATATAATTAATAAGTCACATTACAAAAAGTTAAATGGGTTGTGAATGCTGTTTTATGAGTACTTTAACACTCAGAGCCAGATTTGTAAATCCTTTTTTGGTATAAAAACAGAGCTTCTGTCATTATTTGTCGAGTTACAAAAATCAATAATGTATAATTATTTAAAGTAAACGTATAATTTGTATTAGTTTTTCGTATTCTTTTTTGTTTTGCAAATGAACTCTTCAATGCACAATAAAACAAATAATGCTTTATGAAAGTTTAAAAATAAAGTAGACTATTTACTTATAGATTTAATATGCATTTTATGAATGTAAAATCCCTAATCTAAATACTACACTAATTAATCAAATTTAATATTAATTAAAAAACAACCATTCATTTAATTTTGCTAATTAAATCTTGATATATTAAGCAATAAAAAGGCATTATTTTTGTGATAGTGGGATAGTTCACCCAAAAATTAATATTTACTCACTATTTACTCACTATTTACTGACCCTTTATGAGTTTCTTTGCTCTGTCAAGCAATGTTTTGAAGAAAGCTAAAAAAACAACATGTAACGACTAACTTCTATAGTAAGAAAAATAAATGTTGACACTTTTTAAAATTTAATTACAGTCTCTCACATATATGCTGCTAAGCAAACCTGTTCTTTACTGTGTATCAGCCCATATGATAATCCATTTGTTTTGATTTGCTGTTTAAAGAGTACAAAGGCCCGCCTTCAGGAGCCAGTTCAGCCAAACAAAGTCCAGCACCGCAGCACAAGATCCTCAAATCCACTCAGGAAGAGAGGTGCAGTATTTAAACCACTTCAGATGACATCATTTCCTTTGTAAATACGTTGAGAAACCATGTAAATTCTACAAGCACAGATCAAATTAAGCTCTTTAAGGAGGATTTAAGCTGAATCTGTGCACTGTAATGTGTGCTTTTGACTGTATGTGCAGGTATAATTTGGATATGGATGAGATCAGGGACGAGCTTACATGGACGGAGTATAAAACGCCAAACAGGCAAGAGTCCAAACAGGCAAGAATCCCACTTATATCACTATATATATCTACCTAAGCATGAAGGGTCATTCATGATGCATATGCAAATTCGAGTATATCCAAACAAAGCATGAAAAATGATTAGAACCAGTATTTCATATACTGTAAAAGCATGTTCATGCCATCTCAAGAGGAAAATACATAATAAATGCCATAAGTTGCATTTATAGATTATTTTTTATTTATAAGTTCTCCGGGGTCTATATACACTCTAAAAAATGTCTGTAATTTAGCAGTTTTCTGTAGTTTTAAATTCATGTTTTATTATTTATATTATTTCTTTTATATTATTATATTATTTATGCTTTTGAATTGTTTCCTACATAGGGCTGTATTGCAGTTGAGCTGGAGCGTGGTCCTCGTGGTTTCGGGTTCAGTCTGAGAGGAGGAACGGAGTACAACATGGGCCTCTACATCTTGCGTCTGGCTGAGGACGGCCCTGCTTTACAGGACGGCAGGATACACGTCAGTACAGCACAGCACTCTTTAATAACTCACAGATTGAGGATGGAATTTGAGGGAACAGTGCATTTAAAGGGATAGTACACTCAAGGATGAAAATGAATATAATTTACTCTCTCTCTCTTTCTCTCTCTCTCTCTCTCATGTGGTTTTTCTTTAAAAAAAAAAAAAAAAAAGATATTTTAAAAAGATGCTGGCATCCATTGACTTCCATAGTTGAAAAACAAATCCAGCTACAGTTCCAGCTTTCTTCAAAATATCTTCTATTGTTGTTTAGTTTGAACAAGTGAAGGGTGAGCAAAGGATGACTGCATTTTCATTTTTGGTGAACTATTGCTTTAAATTATGTAAAATCACTCACTCCGCTTCACTAACTTTCTGATTTATGAGGTGTCGCCACAGAGAAATGAACCACTAATTACTCTGAAATATGTTTTACGCAATGGATGTTGTAAAATCTAACTTTGGAGGAGGATTGCTCAGATATTTTAGTTAATGGAGAAATATTAAATATTGTTTATTTTAAATAGTTAGGTATAATTATTGACTCAAATTTAAATGAAGAAAAAAAAACATTAAGTAGTTTTCCAAAAGTGTTGGAGCATCCCTGAGGATATCTGAAAACATTAGGCACCAGTTTCCTATGACAAGGGCCAGACAGAATCTGCGGACATTTTTTGCTATTTCTGTGGAGAATTTTGTCAAAAATCGGCAGATTTATGCGGAATGATTTTGAGAGGATCATAATTAAAAACTTAATTTATGAAATAAAAATAATATTTTTCTACATTTTATTTAATGTTTACAGTGCAAACCCAATAAGATCCACTTATTCCAAACAAAGCAAGTTTCTCATATAATATCTCTACTAAAAGACAGAAAATATTACTTTACAAACTGAATTGTAAATAAATCGGTCCCACTTTACATTAGGTGGCCTTAGTAACTATGTACCTACAGCCCAAATTACACATTTGGTACAGTGTACTTACATTGTACCTTCATGTTCTTACATTGTACTTACATTTAAAGTACACACATGCTTAATGTGTAGTTACAAAAGTGTACTTACATATATAGGCTAATTTGTAAGTACACATTTTATAAGTACATATTTGTAAGTACGTATTTGTAAGTACATTATTTTTAAGTACACGTTTGTAAGTACACAACATATTTGCTATTGCTATTTTTTTTTTTTGGCAAACATATTTTTTTTTACTTCTATTACACAACAAAGAATTATTGTTTATGGTTACCGCAAGGTGCGCAATATCCTTATTATTCAAAGATGCAACCAATGTTTGCAAAATACATACAGTTGTAAATGTTCATTCATTTAATTTATTTGTGTCAGGAAAGAGTCATTTATTTATTTATGTTGTGGTGTGCACTTCACCTGTTGTAAATAATGCACATAAACTGCACCATCTATTCAGCAAAACGTTTTATTTGTAAACAGTAGTTAATATGCAAAAAATTAGAGGAAATAGCAATGAAAAATATATTTTATAGCATATATAACCTTTGTTTATGTTAGCAAAATGGTTCTCACTTATGTTGTACAGCATTAAATAATGTAAAAATACACATAACTTGATATTACAAATCTAGTAAATTCAATGGTCAACAGTAACTACGATTAATAAATTATGTCAACGTATTAGTTAACTCTTGTTAACTAAGTAAATTTTGTTGTAAAGGGTGGGACCATTTGGACACTCAGGAATATGTACTTAACTACTGTGTACTTACACTGAAAATACACTAAATCTGCCCTCAAAATACAGTGAGGAACCATTGTTGATACACAGGAACTATCGTGTACTTACACTGAAAATACACTAAATCAGCCCTCTTAAAATACAGTGAGGAACCATTGTTGATACACAGGAACTACCATGTACTTACATTGAAAAATGCAATAAATCTGCCCTCTTGAAATACAGTGAGAAACCATTGTTGATACACAGGAACTACCGTGTACTTACACTGAAAATACACTAAATTTGCCCTTTTAAGATACAGCGAGGAACCCTTGTTGATACACAGGAACAACCGTGTACTTACATAGAAAATACACTAAATTTGCCCTCTTAAAATACAGTGAGGAACCATTGTTGATACACAGGAACAACCATGTACTTACATAGAAGATATACTAAATCTGCCCTTTTAAGATACAGTGAGGAACCCTTGTTGATACACAGGAACTACCGTGTACTATACTGAAAATACACTAAATCTGACCTCTTAAAATACAGTGAGGAACCCTTGTTGATACACAGGAACAACCGTGTACTTACATAGAAAATACACTAAATTTGCCCTCTTAAAATACAGTGAGGAACCATTGTTGATACACAGGAACAACCATGTACTTACAGTGAAAATACACTAAATCTGCCCTTTTAAGATACAGTGAGGAACCCTTGTTGATACACAGGAACAACCATGTACTTACACCAAAAATACACTAAATCTGCCCTTTTAAGATACAGTGAGGAACCCTTGTTGATACACAGGAACTACCGTGTACTTACATAAAAAATACACTAAATTTGCCCTCTTAAAATACAGTGAGGAACCATTGTTGATACACAGGAACAACCGTGTACTTACATAGAAAATACACTAAATCTGCCCTTTTAAGATACAGTGAGGAACCCTTGTTGATACACAGGAACAACCATGTACTTACACTGAAAATACACTAAATCTGCCCTTTTAAGATACAGTGAGGAACCCTTGTTGATACACAGGAACTACCGTGTACTTACACTAAAAATACAATAAATTTGCCCTTTTAAGGTACAGCGAGGAACCATTGTTGATACACAGGAACAACCATGTACTTACACTGAAAAATACACTAAATTTGCCCTCTTAAGATACAGTGAGGAACCATTGTTGATACACAGGAACAACCGTGTACTTACATAGAAAATACACTAAATCTGCCCTTTTAAGATACAGTGAGGAACCCTTGTTGATACACAGGAACTACCGTGTACTTACACTGAAAATACAATAAATTTGCCCTTTTAAGGTACAGCGAGGAACCATTGTTGATACTCAGGAGCTACTGTGTACTTACACTGAAAATACACTAAATCCGCTCTCTTAAGATACATTGAGGAACCATTGTTGATACACAGGAACAACCATGTACTTACAATAAAAATACACAAAAAAAAAATACCCTCTTAAAATACAGTGCAGAACTTGTAGTCCAAGGAAATAATGTGATACTAAACAGAAAAAACAGGAAATATACATTTTAATACATAGAATTTACATGCTAAATTTACAAAGATGACATTAAAATTCGCATTCGTTTGTTATAGATAAGAAAGAATAAAGCACTCTGGATCTACATATATTTACCCAATTTCTTAGTAGTACAACTCTTTATGGTTGCAAATTAACAGATTTTGAAATGTTTCCTAATGTCATGAAACAGTTGAGCAAGTACTCCTGCTTTGTTTTGTTTGCCTAACCATTGATACCACTGAATACATTTCAAATGCTCTTTCAAGAGCTGTTTGCTTTTGTTGCCTCTTTGCTTGTTAACCTGTGACTTGATGCTTTGCCATGCACGTTCTATGTGCTGTGTATGGCAACCAGTGTATGGATTAACAAAGTTTTCTGAATGGTTCACAGTAAAATGCCTGTACCCATGTCTAGGAAGAGCCTGAGCATATGCTCTCCAACAGTCACTGAAAATGGTAGATCCTCTTCTTGCGTGCCTTCTGATAATGGGCACAAGAGTCTGTCTTGAGCGGTTTTTGACTATCTTTAAAACTGGCAAACGTCTTTGGCCCTTGATTTCCAGCATTCCAAACACCCAGCTGTTTCTTCTCCATGTAGAACGAAAACGACCACGGTTATACTAAAAACAAAACAACATTTTTTTAGATTATAGGGTTAAAGGAATCATGTTTTTATTAATATAAATTGAATACATTGTAAGACCTTTTTAAGACTCTTTTCATACATTTTAAGACCTCGTCGCCACTTTAGATTTTAACCAGTAACATTGGTGAAATTTTATGTTGAAGTATATTTACTGAATACTAACTTTTTAAAAGCCCATCTAACAAATCTTGTGACAGCTCCTTATCAATTAAACATATTTTAAAAGGTTAGGAAACGAAGCACAAGATAATTATTTGAGATACTACCCCTTTGCAAATTTAAATATTAAGTAATAAAAATAATATAAAAAATACATGTATAATAAAAACATATGGCCTTGGAACTCAACTATCAAAACCTATTAATACTTTTTAAGGGCTTTAATTTTCTCTAAAATGATTTTAATATTTTTTAAGAATTCGCAGACATCCTGAATTAAGATGACTTAATCATTTAAAATGGATTAAGCCAAATATCAAGTATTTAATTAACTTATAAAACAATTAAATAATTTGTTTAATATATATTTATACAACAGGTCTGTCTGGTTCTTAAATCTGATCGACTGATAGCCATGTGATATTCTGCAATAACAGCATTTGTACTCCTTATTCTTCTGAAATTCTCCGCCCACGTACAGCGACAAGGACACTTTACAGTTGACAAATATTGCAGCTATTAGACAACATTTTGTACTTTTATGTTTTTTTTAGTCAAGGATGTAGTTGTTTAGATTGCACCCATGCAGTTTATTTATAAGGATAGTGCCTATTTCAAAATATTTATAATTTATAATATAAGAGATTCTAAGTGCGTTGGCATCATTAGCCAAAGACGATTGACGTTGTCTATCCACAAGATGGCGCCAGGAGCACATAAGCCCTTGCTTAGAAGATTAAAAGAGTGATAACAACAGCTGATCAAATCATTATTAAACAGGTAAGTGATATTCTAAGTCGATCTCTCTCTTTTGAATAGATTACAACTATGCAGTTTATTTATAAGGACAGTGTCTATTTTAATACAGTTACTTTCCTATTCCCTTTTTCAAAAGTGTTATTCAGAGACCTCACCCCCGAACACCCCCTCCTTATCGCAAACAAAACAGCAGTCTGGTAGTGATTGTGCTGCTTTTTTTGGGGTTAATTATTGTGATATCTCGATTGCAAAAGAAAAATACTGTAGACTGTAACACTGTAATAAAATATCTCTGTAGACAGAGGGCATTTCATGTCAAGTTCAGCCTTATAATCTTAAAATGTCAGCAAAATCACCTGTTTTGTCATCACTTTATACATTACGCATGAGAATCATTCAAACACTAGCTCTAAAGTGAGGTTGGTGACTTAGTAATGGCTTCTGCTGTTTTGACGTCAGCTGCAGATGTGAATGAATGGCGGAAGAAAGTAGTTCCTAATACAAAAGGGTTTTTAGACTTTCTGTGTTTGATTTTCTTTTTTTTATATAGACAATTGTGCCGTCGAACTGTTGTATAAACACAATATCACACTCATAGCAGTGTGATAAGGCTGTATATCAGCACTGGTGGGACACTAAAGCACGCCTCCCACCAGTGCTGATATACAGCCATATCGCACTGCCTATAAATCTGACTTCAACTGTATATTGACTTAAGTAAAAAAAAACTAAACTAAAATAAAAAATCTCTCCCTGTTTTAATTAACCTCATTTGTTCATGCTCCATTTACCTTTCTTTTATGCGCAAACTTAGACTCATCAATAGAAATAAACTTGCGTCTTGATTTTCCACCCATTCTAAGACCAGTTCTTCTTCTCAGTCTCTGTAGTGCAGCTACGCATATCTGAACAACATATAAGAGAAATATTAATTATTGACATTTATGAACTGACATGTTTAATTGCTTTGTTTCCAAATGCATTATTCTAAAGTATCAAACCTTCCTAATGGCATTTGTCATCCGGGAAAGTGTTCTTGAACTGCTAGCTATCTTATCCTCTAGCATGTCAATTTGCCTGAGTTGGAGTCCTTGTGCAAATCTGAGAATAAAGAGCACATCACAAGTACTGCCTCTGTCTGCTCTAGGTTGTACAATTATTACAGACATATTACATCACTGTACAGATATATATATATATATATATATATATATATATATATATATATATATATATATATATATATATATATATATAATTTATTTATAATAATATATAATTTTAATTTTATTTTTTTACCACTCACCGGTAAATAAATTCCAACCACTTAATGAGATGTACTCTGCTTTGGCTAAAAAGTGAACCTTTTCTCACTGATGATGAAACTTTGCGATGACCCTTTCTTCTGCACAACCTATAAAAAAAAACAGTAAATCATAAAAACATACTAACAGCCAATCATGTATTTCCTATTTTAAGGCAATATTTCCTAAATATTATACAATCATTTTGTAATATGTAAGGTTCATGACCAAAAGGCTAAGATAAATATAAAAATAACACAACCAATATATTTGTCTGTAAATAAAATACATTATTTATTTTTATTCATCCCTTTGTAATACTGTAACGTTAACGTTACTGCATATTTATTCATGTGCTTGTAATACGTCTCAAAAAAAGTTTGTCATCTGATTTTTATCTGTGTTTTTTTATTTATTTGTATGTATATTATGTGTGTGTTTTGTATGAAGCATTGCCACAATAAATACAAATTAAAGACCTATTATAAGATTTGTATAAATATATACTATATATAGTAACATGGCACAATGTACAGTAACTTAGTACTCTACTTACCATATATAACCGTCGCTACTCTTGTAACTGGTCAGCTTCATTTCCTTTCTGCAAACGCGGCAGGTTGGTGCACCATGGAGCAGTCTCTTCTTGATAAACCATTTTATTAAACTTTTCTGATGATGAGATCCTCTTCTACAGCGATGTAAAAGGTGGTGTATTTGCTCAGATAAATTCATTTTAATCGCATCGTAAAACTGCATACATCTACTTTTCTAAATATATTTGAAATGCAGGAGTGAAATGCGGGAGCGAAACATCCAATCAGAGGTCTGCATTTGATGACGTATATACTTTCAGAGACGTGTTGCGCGCATGCGTGACTTACCTGGCGCCTGGGGGGTCAAAATTATTCGAATTTCAACGGCTGGCGACGACACATTGGAGGTATGGCAGATAAATAATTACGTCTTTAATATACGTATATGTATTATTGTCAAATGATGTACTTTGTTTCCACAGTATACGGAAATAGTGAAAAAAAAGACTTCATAACACTGATTCTACAAACAGAATTTTAATTCTGAACACTTTCAGTTATGTTTCGGAAGAGGAAGACAAAAAGACTTCGCACTCTTGCAGTACCTGCATTAGGTAACTTACAACAACACTATTATCGTACTGTAACATTAATGTTTCCTTGATTGTAACGTTAGCACATAAATTGACCCTTTTCACAAGACTGTTATGACGCGCTAACGGTCGTCATAAGCTGAAATCCTTGAAAGTTTTTAATACTTTGATTTCTAAAAAGAAACGTGTCATATTTGTGTCAAATTACAATTAAATGCAAGGTTTTTCTAATGCAGTGTCTATGAGGTTGAAAGTAAAATTTTTTCTCTTTATCTGAAAGTCTTGATAACACCATTGTGGAGTATTTAGTGTATTATTTCAGCAAATAGGACTGTAAAAAGATTCATTGTTGCCATAGTCTTTCATCATTTACTGGCTTATCTACAGATATAAATGCTGTTGTCACAGATGAGGACAGAGAGGTAACATTCTCCAAGCAGTCAGTGGACTGTGAAAACAAACCAGGTACATATGATATTTTGGGACATTTCTAAATTCTAATGTTATTCTAAGCCTAACGTTACTTTTTGTGTTTCCATTTATAAATTGTCCATTGTATTTACTGTGCTCGGCATAAATGAGTACACCCTCACAAATCTCTCTTTAAATTAATATTATCTATAGGACGCTGTGCAATAATATATTTGTGCATATACTATACTTTATCAGTTCCAAAACTGGAACTAGTTTAACAAAATATCTTAATATAACAGTCCAAATATGTGTACTGTACACCCAAATTAATTTGTTGTGGAAAAATATGAAATAATAAAAAAAAGTTGTTTGTTTGTTTGCACAACCGCATGTGAAACTGATTGTCAATCAGTGTTGCTTCCTAAGTGAGAAATTGGTGTACTCATTAATGCTGCTCACTGTAGTTTGTCTATATAAGTGTAAGGTTTTAACAAATAGGTGATGATTAAAAGGATAGTTCAACCAAAACTAAAAATTGTCATCATTTACTCATCTTTAAGTGGTTCCAAACCTGTTTGAGTTTCTTTCCTATTTTAAACAAAGAAAGACACTTTAAAGAAAATCTGTAACCATCCACTTACATACAATTAGTTTTTTTTTTACTATGAAGTTCAATGGTTACAAGGTTTTAGCTTTCTTCAAAATATCTTTTGTTATTTTAACCACTTGAGGGTGAGTAATTAGTAAGTATATTTTAGTATATATCAAGTTTAATAGTTATTTGTAATGTTATCATACAATTTGCTGCACTCACTGTAACTATGTTAATTCTGTTTCACAGAAGACTCAAGCCCAGTTGCCAGCTATTCTTTGGATGAAAGTGAGAAGGGTGAGATCAAATAACTGTATGGCTACAAAATTAAAAGACAGTTATTTCAAACCTGACCTTTGATAGAGCCTATATAACAAGTGGCAGAACATAAAGTAAATTTGAATGTCTGTGTTAAGGACTCCAGGCAGCTTCAGAAGGTCCAACTGTGGAAATTCTTTTGGAAAAGATAAAATCTCTAGAGGAAGAGCGTGACTTTCTAAGACGCACACTTGGATCTGTTTGTGGTGAGTAATGCTAAGCTATAAGTAGGTCCACACGGAATCTGCGCGCAGAATTCCGCAGATTTTTAGCCCATTATAAATTATGTTTATTTACTTGAGCAAATGTGTAAATCTGAATTTATTCAGTTTTTATTCAGTAATTTATTACTTTTTATTTAATATATTAAAGTGTAAGTTATGATACTCCGCTGGATACTCCCAAAATAATTCCGCAGAAATCCGCAGATTTTTACCAAAATTCTCTGCAGAAATAGCAAAAAACGTCCGCAGATTCCGTCTGGCCCTGGCAATAAGATAATCATAGGCTTTATATGTAACATTACTTTTTATATAAAGCAAGAAAAATAGGTACTTAACACGTCACATTATTTCTTAGAAAGCATCTTGTTAAAGGTGTTGCTTATTTAAAAAGTTTCACCAGAGCTTAGCATCCAAAATTAATCCACATACAAATAAACAGAAGTAATTAGTTTAGAAATGTAGTTTTGTGTAATAAAATGAAATCGGGGGTGTGGTGAGGGGTCTAACCTACACAGTAAAAAAATATTGCGGCAATTAGTTATGACAACTAAAAATGTTGAGTTATGTTAACTTATTTGGATTGAATGTGTTGACATAAATTATAAATTATATCAAAGTTTTACTTGGCTAAACTTTTACTTAAAGGTGCAGTAGGTGATCTGCCAAAATGCTTAGCACATTATCTTTGGATGGCGGGGAGGGACTGTGATTCAAAGTCACGCCTCTTAAAATCGCAAGTGTGCGCACCGCGACACGACAGCAGACAACTCACCAGTTCATGACATTTGCCAGTTAGAAATGTAGTTAGTGTCTGGCTGGCGGCGTGCAGGAATTTAACTTATTAATAGCGCTATTTACTGATGTTTTGTTGTTAAACTTGTTACTAAATGAAAACAACAGTTTAGAGCTCGTCTCCTTTATTGCATGACCACCATGGCCATTCACTAACAACAACAAAAAACTCTCGCTCACACCGGAAGTGACCTTTTAACATAACATAAAAGTCCTACTTTCTTTCTATGTGCAGCATACACATTTACGGTTGTCATCACCATGAATTGAACTTAACAAAACTAAATAAAAATCTACATTACAAGATGCTGTAAAAGGTCCTTATAAAACTGAAAATAGTTACATCAATCTTTCACTGGGAGATTTTAGTGGCTGAACAACACCTCTGTGTATATAATCCATTTTAAACACACTCTATATCATCTTTGTGGAAGAACATTACCTGTCTAACAGAAACACTTCAGCCATGGTGTCGTCCTTCCTCCAGCGTTCAAAAGTAACTCCAATATTGATTCAGGATTTTAAAAAGTTTAAATTCAGAATTTGATTTTACCGCGACAGTGAATGTCTTGTGTGCACGTGTCGTGAATGCACGGCAATCATGCAGGCGGGCACACAATAATGACGGATGCGCGTGAACAGAGATGCGCAGAAGCCCAAAACTACATTTGTTGACAGTTTGGGCTACTTATCAGAATTATGGGAAATGTCGGCCTGACAATATTTAATTTAATAAACATTTTTTAGTCTTATGCCTTACTCAGAATATAAAAATACATATAAACACATTTAGATCATTTACTTTAATCATTACTATTGGACTGTGAAGAGACTTTTAATCAGCACAACGAAAAATGTTTCTGAAGACAATCACCTACTGCACCTTTAAAGTCAAAAGTCAGCTAAATCTATATATTAGTTAAGTTAAACATTTTCAGTTAAAAATAATTCTGCTTTACATAGTACAAATTTGTGCAAATAAAAATCTATAAATTTGTAGTTAAATAAATCTACTTTAAAAATTGTATTCGTATGCATATATACATATATACTTATATGTATATATACACACACACTTACTCATTGGCCACTTTATTGGGTACACCTTACTAGTACCAGGTTGGACTGCCTTTTGCCTTCGGTATTGCCTTGGGCCCCGTTTACACTAACACGTTTTAGTTTTAAAACGCATACGTTTTTATTCTGAAATGCTGCTGCTCTGTCTCAGTGTGGATGGGGGAAAACGGAGACATCTGAAAATGGAGGCAGGGCTGCAGACAATCGCCTATCTGATTGGGGCTTTTTCCTCAATATTAAGTAGCCTACACAAAGTTCAGTCTTCTTGCTCTCCTTGTCAGACTTCGCAAGTTTGATATGGAGAACAAACTCCCATGGTCACGTCGGGTAAATATTTAAAGGGAACAGTGTATTTTATAACCTCATTCACATACCCTGGCTACGTTGTTTTACTATGTTAACAATAAAATGAAAACATGATATAAGGAACTGCCTATTTTAATTTTGATATTAACAACATAACAGACCCCAAAAATGTTGTGGTGTCGTGTAGCTACTTATTTATATGATTGTTATCTTCACCGTATGCAAATTTATAACAAAACGGAGCCTTTAACATAACTACCTCCTTTCATTTTCATTGAAAATACGAAACATACCATCTCTTTCGCTGAATATCAGTTTTAATAATCAATAATGCTTGCGCTCTGTGTTCTATTCCCACTTATCACCCTGGCCTATTCATTTAGAACATTCTAACATTAAAAGTTGGAATTATTAAAAATAAAAAAGCATAAAGGTCATCGCTCTTAAGTGTAGTTTGCTTTCAAACTATTTTTTACAGTTCAGTTTTAGCGATCTTAATGTTAACAATCATGCTCTCTTCGCAGTGCATTTTTAAGACATTGATGTTATTTTAAACACAGCCTCATGGCAAAAGCTATAGGTGACCTATTATTTAAAAGCAGAATTTATGTTATGTCTCCAAAGCTTGTGAAAACAAAAAGCATACGTTAATTCTTTTCATTTATAGTGGGTTATTTATTAAATGTCTGTACTCTAAGGTCTATAAGTACTATCAATATCCTTCTTAATTACAACAACTTACACTTGTATTGTCAAGTCCTGCCAACTTTAACCTGAGTTAAGACAACTTTGCTGTTTAAGTGAAAAAAAGTAATGTTTTTAAGGCAGCAATTGTTTTAGTGTTTTTACAGTGAGGGTAGTAAGCTGCATTTAGATCAGCCTTCATTTTGGTATACAGTATTTGTTAGTTTTATTACAGTATTAGTTTTCACAATAAAACCAGCAACTACTGGACACAATTAGACCTTACAAAGTGCAAGTTACTCAAAATGCCTAATGCAATAGATTATTTTATGCCAACATTAAAAATGACAGCCATTTCAAGGAAAAATGAATTTAATATGAATCTTTCATTTAGGCAAAGAAAAGAAAAAGAAGAAGAAAGACACTAGTAGTGACAGTGATGAGTTACCCTCTTCATCATCTTCATCGTCCTCCCTATCATCATCATCATCTGAAGATGAAAGATGTCACAAAAAAAAATCCAAAAAGAAGAAACCCCCCCCAAAAAGGTCAAAATCTACATTCTCCTGTTCAACTGTGAGAGGTAAATACAAGATCAGTACTTTTTGTGAATTGATTCTTGATGAAAATGACTTTGCCATTTTTTTTATAATGTGCAATGCATTAATAAATTATTTATTTAATTTTCAACAGCTAAGTCTCCAGAAGACGTTCTAAAGAGATACAAAAAAGTTCTTCGAGCATACAATAAGGAAGGAAGCATGACAAGAGCTTTCACAAAGGTTGGAGTGGACAGAAACACTCTTGCCCTCTCTGCAGTTATAGCTGAGATTCAAATTGTTGATCCAGAATTTTACCGCTCCCTCCCCCAATTCCAGCCTCAGCAAGAGAAGCTTTTTGAATTTGCTCAGAGGTGCTCGGAGGCCCTGACCACTGAAGTGAAAGCTTCAATTTTCTCGGCAAAACAAAGTGGAAAACTCTTGCCAATTAAATACAAATTTCGCTAAATGCTTATTATTTTGAGGTTTTTTTTTCATCTAACGTATGGTTTCCTGTGTTACTGTATATCTAAAGAAATGTGTTTAAACCATATTGTGTGACCTTTTTTGTTTGTTATATTTTCTCAAAATAATTCTAATTTTGTAAAAGTTTCCTAAATACACTGTTTCAGTTTATCTGAAAGTTACAATAAAAATAACTGAATTAAAACTTGTTTTTTGCATATCCTGTAATTATTAGCAAGTTTAAATAAAAATACCACATTTATAATTGTTCACACATTTGTTCTCCCACAAAAGGGCAGATTTAGTGTATTTTCAGTGTAAGTACACGGTAGCTCCTGTGTATCAACAATGGTTCCTCACTGTATTTTAAGAGGGCAAATTTAGTGTATTTTCTATGTAAGTACATGGTTGTTCCTGTGTATCAACAAGGGTTCCTCACTGTATCTTAAGAGGGCAAATTTAGTGTATTTTCAGTGTAAGTACATGGTAGTTCCTGTGTATAAACAAGGGTTCCTCACTATATCTTAAAAGGGCAGATTTAGTGTATTTTTTCAGTGTAAGTACATGGTAGTTCCTGTGTATCAACAATGGTTCCTCACTGTATTTTGAGGGCAATATTAGTGTATTTTTGGGGTTAGTACATGGTTGTTCCTGTGTATCAACAAGGGTTCCTCACTGTATTTTAAGAGGGCAGATTTAGTGTATTTTCTATGTAAGTACACGGTTGTTCCTGTGTATCAACAAGGGTTCCTCACTGTATCTTAAAAGGGCAGATTTAGTGTATTTTCAGTGTAAGTACATGGTTGTTCCTGTGTATCAACAAGGGTTCCTCACTGTATCTTAAAAGGGCAGATTTAGTGTATTTTCACTGTAAGTACATGGTTGTTCCTGTGTATCAACAAGGGTTCCTCACTGTATTTTAAGAGGGCAGATTTAGTGTATTTTCAGTATAGTACACGGTAGTTCCTGTGTATCAACAAGGGTTCCTCACTGTATCTTAAAAGGGCAGATTTAGTGTATTTTCTATGTAAGTACACGGTTGTTCCTGTGTATCAACAATGGTTCTTCACTGTATCTTAAGAGGGCAAATTTAGTGTATTTTTCAGTGTAAGTACATGGTTGTTCCTGTGTATCAACAATGGTTCCTCGCTGTACCTTAAAAGGGCAAATTTATTGTATTTTTAGTGTAAGTACACGGTAGTTCCTGTGTATCAACAAGGGTTCCTCACTGTATCTTAAAAGGGCAGATTTAGTGTATTTTCTATGTAAGTACACGGTTGTTCCTGTGTATCAACAATGGTTCCTCACTGTATTTTAAGAGGGCAAATTTAGTGTATTTTTTATGTAAGTACACGGTAGTTCCTGTGTATCAACAAGGGTTCCTCACTGTATCTTAAAAGGGCAGATTTAGTGTATTTTTGGTGTAAGTACATGGTTGTTCCTGTGTATCAACAAGGGTTCCTCACTGTATCTTAAAAGGGCAGATTTAGTGTATTTTCAGTGTAAGTACATGGTTGTTCCTGTGTATCAACAAGGGTTCCTCACTGTATCTTAAAAGGGCAGATTTAGTGTATTTTCAGTGTAAGTACATGGTTGTTCCTGTGTATCAACAAGGGTTCCTCACTGTATTTTAAGAGGTCAGATTTAGTGTATTTTCAGTATAGTACACGGTAGTTCCTGTGTATCAACAAGGGTTCCTCACTGTATCTTAAAAGGGCAGATTTAGTATATCTTCTATGTAAGTACATGGTTGTTCCTGTGTATCAACAATGGTTCCTCACTGTATTTTAAGAGGGCAAATTTAGTGTATTTTCTATGTAAGTACACGGTTGTTCCTGTGTATCAACAAGGGTTCCTCGCTGTATCTTAAGAGGGCAAATTTAGTGTATTTTCAGTGTAAGTACACGGTAGTTCCTGTGTATCAACAATGGTTTCTCACTGTATTTCAAGAGGGCAGATTTATTGCATTTTTCAATGTAAGTACATGGTAGTTCCTGTGTATCAACAATGGTTCCTCACTGTATTTTAAGAGGGCTGATTTAGTGTATTTTCAGTGTAAGTACACGATAGTTCCTGTGTATCAACAATGGTTCCTCACTGTATTTTGAGGGCAGATTTAGTGTATTTTCAGTGTAAGTACACAGTAGTTAAGTACATATTCCTGAGTGTCCAAATGGTCCCACCCTTTACAACAAAATTTACTTAGTTAACAAGAGTTAACTAATACGTTGACATAATTTATTAATCGTAGTTACTGTTGACCATTGAATTTACTAGATTTGTAATATCAAGTTATGTGTATTTTTACATTATTTAATGCTGTACAACATAAGTGAGAACCATTTTGCTAACATAAACAAAGGTTATATATGCTATAAAATATATTTTTCATTGCTATTTCCTCTAATTTTTTGCATATTAACTACTGTTTACAAATAAAACGTTTTGCTGAATAGATGGTGCAGTTTATGTGCATTATTTACAACAGGTGAAGTGCACACCACAACATAAATAAATGACTCTTTCCTGACACAAATAAATTAAATGAATGAACATTTACAACTGTATGTATTTTGCAAACATTGGTTGCATCTTTGAATAATAAGGATATTGCGCACCTTGCGGTAACCATAAACAATAATTCTTTGTTGTGTAATAGAAGTAAAAAAAAATATGTTTGCCAAAAAAAAAAAAAATAGCAATAGCAAATATGTTGTGTACTTACAAACGTGTACTTAAAAATAATGTACTTACAAATACGTACTTACAAATATGTACTTATAAAATGTGTACTTACAAATTAGCCTATATATGTAAGTACACTTTTGTAACTACATATTAAGCATGTGTGTACTTTAAATGTAAGTACAATGTAAGAACATAAAAGTACAATGTAAGTACACTGTACCAAATGTGTAATTTGGGTTGTAGGTACATAGTTACTAAGGCCACCTAATGTAAAGTGGGACCCTGAAGGGATATAAATGTACACAAATTTACACAAGTAAATACATAGACTCAATGAAGGGCTAAAATTCGGCAAAATCTGTGGATTTCTGAGCACGCAGATTCCATATATACGTGCCAATGACTGCTGCTAAACTTTTTATGAATATAATAGTCTTCCCTCATTCATCATATTGTGCTACAGGTTGGCCCACATGAACATTACAGCATTGTATATTCTTTATATTTGTATTGTATATTTATTATATTTATGCTGATGTGTGTTTAATGTATAAAATATTTAATGATCTTGCACCACCACCTCTCAAACAATGTGTGATTGTCTGCAAGGACAATATAAGACAGACTAGGGCCACGTTACACTAATGAGTTTTAGTTTTAAAACGCATACGTTTTTATCTACGGTACTCTTTCCGTCCATACTACTCAAGAGTTTTCGAGTGCCAAAAACTGAGGCCGTTTTCATTTTTTCTGCTGCTCCGTGTCAGCGTGGATGGGGAAAACATGGCTGCAGCCAATAAAAACATGATATAACTGCATATTTTGATGTTGACAACTTAACAGACACCAAAAATGTTGAGGCATCATCTTCACTGTATGCAGATTTACAGCAAAAGCCTATAATATTACTGCCTCCTTTCATTTTCTCGAATAATACGAAACATACTCTGTCTCTTTTGCTGAATATCAGTTTATCAATCTATAAAGGCCATTATAAAAGTATAACGTACAATAGGTTTTGATAGGAATTAAAGGCAAGCAATCAGTCAAATGTGCAGAATCAGTGTACATGGTTAGATTAATTAATATATTAACTTATCTTTGCACTCTGGCAAAACATGTTACCTGAGGACAAGTAATAGATTTAAAAGACCAAAGAGTCGTTAGATAGAGATACGATGAATTAAATATCACTAAATTAAATATTTAGTTTTACAACTAAAGTGAGATGAGATCCAGCGGGATATCCTTGATGAACTATCCGATGTGCGCTGCTCTCACCTGGGGAGATGTACTCAAAGCACCTGCTTTGTATGTTTGTGTGTGTGGTCATGTGATGTGCGTTTTCAGAGGTGTAGTGTGGACGAAGAGCTGTTCAGAAACACTAGGTGAAACGCCAGTGTGGATGTGGATTGTTTTCTTTCAAAAACACCTAGGTCATTGTTTGGAGGTGATTGTTCAGTTAAACCCAAGAGAACTGTTTTTGGACGATCTGTTTTTTTTTTTTTTAGTCAGAGCAGCAGAAAGATGAAATAAAATACCAGTGCATATTTGAGAGAGTACCACTTTTAATAAATTAAAACTTCAAATAAAATCAAATATGCAACCACTGATTTGATTTCATTCTATTGACTATGATGTATTGTTTGTATTGTACTGAGTGTATATTGTACTATTTTTATTTTTTTTAATCATGTTAAACTTGTTACAACTTCCTGCCCATGGACTACAGATGTTAATTAGCTTTATAGCTAACTCTAGCACAACATGTCAATAAATAAAAAATATATATATATAAATAAAACAAATAAACTAGTTAAATGATGGTTTGCAGATGTCTTTCAGATGGCATTTTGATTTAGTTATGTAAAGTACAACAGGAAGGCATTTCATGGGATTTTCGGACTTTTCATGGGATTGATTTGAAAACAAAAATGCATTTGTTGACTACTGTGTTGGATGCTTTGAATAAAAAATGTCTGGCAGATGCATAAAATATTGATGATATTTGGTCTTTAGCTATGCTGCCCTTACTATACTGTCTAAAGCTGAAAGCTATGAGATATTTGAGTAATGATGTAACACGTAAAAGTTCAGATGTCTGAATGTGCCCTTTGCAGGTAGGAGATCAGGTTGTGGAGATCAATGGCGAACAGACACAAGGCATCAGTCACACTAGAGCCATTGAGCTGATCCAAGCTGGAGGAAACAAAGTGCTGCTGTTACTACGACCACAAGCCCTGCTGCCAGAGAACAGTGAGCCATGATGACACTTAAACACATGATCATGCCCATCTACTGGACATCACCAGCTTGCTAACTTTCTTTCTTTCTTTCTTTCTTTCTTTCTTTCTTTCTTTCTTTCTTTCTTTCTTTCTGTTTGTTTCTTTCTTTTTGTTTCTTGCTCTTTTTTCTTTTCTTTATTTTTTGTTCTTTTCTTTCTTTCTTTCTTTCTTTCTTTTTTTCTTTCTTTCTTTCTTTTTTTCTTTCTTTCTTTCTTTCTTTCTTTCTTTCTTTCTTTCTTTTTCTTTCTTTCCTTCCTCTTATTGTCTTGTGTACAGGTTGTGTGAGCTCCTCCACCGTGTGTTACTGCCCCCAGGAGCATCATCACTAACAGCCTCTGTTTTCCTCTAGGTCTTTTTTCTTTGGTAATGGGACTTTTACTACACTTTCTTTTGCTGCATAATTGCTAAATTTTCTTCTTGACTTGTCTATTTTTGTGCATGCTCTTTGCAATTATGACCCAAAGCAAAATGGTTTCACACAATATATATGCATTTATTTTGTTTGAAGCCATTATAAATGTTGTATATATACTGTAGTTAAAGGCAAAATTATTAGCCCTCCTGTAAAACATTTTTAATGGAACAAGAAATTTTATATGTATTTTTTTATTCTGGAAAGGTTATTATTTTCCTTTAATCTGGCTGGAATAAAGTAGTTCATCTTTTAAAATGAAAATAATTTTCAAGTTCAATATTATTATTTAAAAAAAAAAGATTTTTTTTTTATTGGCTACTGCGCCACTGGTCTCTAATTAACCTAGCTTTCCTAGTTAAAATGATAACCTGCAAATTAAGTTGAAAAATATTTTAATTATTCCTTCATTCGTTCATTCATTTTTATCCGCATTTCCGTTGCCGGGTCGCGGGGCCAGCAGTCTCAGGAGAGAACCACAGGCTTCTCTCTCCACAAACACTTCTTCCGCCTCCTTCAGGGGGATCCTGAGGCGTTCCCAGGCCAGCTGAGAGATATAGTCCCTCCAGCATGTCCTAGGTCTTCCCTGAGGCCTCCTCTCGGTGAGACATGCCTGGAACACCTCCTTAGGTAGTCGTCCAGGAGGCATCCGAAACAGATGCCCGAGCCACCTCAGCTGACTTCTCTTGATGTGGAGGACCAACGGCTCTACTCCGAGCTCCTCCCGGATTACACAACTTCTCATTCTATCTATAAGGGTGTGTCCTGCCACCCTGCAAAGGAAACTCATTTCGGCCACTTGTATCCGAAATCTTGTCCTTTGGGTCATGACCCAAAGCTCATGACCATAGATGAGTGTAAGAACGTAGATTGTCTGGAAAATCGAGAGCTTTGCTTTTTGGTTTTTTTACCACAATGGCTGGTACATCGACCACATTGCTGCAGCTGCTGCTGCCGCTGCACTGATCAATCTCACGCTCCATCTTTCCCTCACTCGTGAACAAACCCCCAAGATACTTGGACTTTTCTTTAACCAAGAGATGGCAAGCCAACTTTTTCCAGTGGAGCACCATGGCCCCTAAATTGGAGGTGCATCACACTCAGCAGCAAACCTCCCCAGTACATACTGAAGGTCCATATTCGATAAAACCAACAGAACAACTAACTTTTAAATATGTTTTGCTGCATCCAAAATATTTCAAAATAGTTTTATATGTAAACTATTTTGTTTAACAATTTGTTGAAAAAAAATCTCTCTGTTAAACAGCAGTTTTAAAATATAAACAATTTAAAAGAAATACAATTTCACAGGAAGGCTAATAATGTTGACTGTATATCACTCTTGTAACGAATGCTCAGACAAAGATGGATCCATGTGCAGTACGTTTATTGTATAAATGAGATTAAACAGGAAGAAGTATATACTCAAGTGTACAGCAGAAGAGTACGGTGTAGTAGACAGGTGGCTAGTAATCGGCATCGGATAACAGGCTGGGATCAGGGCTGGCGGCAGAGATTCAGAGTCCAAAAGCAGGCAAAGTTCAGGGCAGGCGGCAATATAAATACAGGGTCAAGAAACAGTCCGGGTTGGCAACAAGAAGAAATCAGAATCAGGGAAAAACGCTCAGAAATGTCTGCGGGGCAAAACAAGACTTCGCACTGAAGCAGCGTGTGAGTGCTGCTTATATGTGTGTGGAATGTGATTGAAGATGTGTGTCAGGTGTGTCTGAAATCAGTGTAGATGGATGACGTAATGTCAATAGTCCGGTGATTATGACCTCTGCTGGTTAGTGAAGGGAATAGCTGGGACCGAGCCGGTGACAACTCTAGCCACTGCTAAACACTCTAGCAACCACCTACTGTAGTGTCGACCGAACACTCTAGTAACCACCCTTACACTCTAGCAATACACTACTCTATTGGTCACCTAGCACCTACCCAGAATTCTGTCTCCCCCAGCATTTGCTACCAGCCACAACAGCTTAGCACAGTGCAGTTTAGCACAAGCAGATATAATTGGTTTCCATAGTCAGTCTTATAAGGCTTTAAATAGTCATTGAGCTTTAATGCAAAGTAGCGTAACAGATCCAATCTTCTGTCCCTCAGGTTCTGCAGGAGATGTTATCCTTCCTGATCCGCCGGGATCCCACACTTCCAACATTCCTCTCAGTTCTCATCCAACATCCACCTCAGTGAAGAAGAGGACGGGCCTGACAGACGGCTCTTTAAATCCCTCTAAAGACAGCAAGAGGGAGAAACACACCAAAACACCAAACACCAGCTCGTCCAGAGTCTCACAGCAGCCGCGGCGCATCAAGAGTCGCTCCGCAGAGAATCTCCTTGATCTCGGAGATACAGAGAAATCCAAAAGCCCATCCAAAGCCAAAGACAAAGCTCACAGCCACAAAGAAAAGCTTCAACAAAGCACTCGAGACTCCCAGAAGAACAGATCATCCCGCCAGCACAGCCGCTCCGTCAGCCCTCAAAAGTCCAGGCGAGAACGTCAGGAAGTGGAAATTGGCGAAACCGAGGAAAGCCACTTGGACCAAAGGAAAAGTGGCACAGATAGGAGGAAAAAACGTGAGTCTGCGGTAAGGAAGCGAAATGAAACCCAAGAGAGAGAATCTGAGAGAAAAGTGAAGAGCAAAGAAGATGAAGAGGTCCAGCGAAAAGGCGAAGCTGAACTTGAAGGCACCCAAAAGAAGAAAAAGCAGAGAAATATAGAGATGCAAAATGGAGTAACCCTTATATCCCCAGACAGGAAGAGCAAACAAACAAATGATAAGGGATCTTTGAGGGATCAGAGGAAAGAAAACAAGAAGGAAATGATTAGAGACGGGAGCAAAAACACAAGGAAAGGAAATGAGAGCGAAAACAGGAAAGACGACATTGACAGCACAGATGCGACTCCGCTCTCCACCAGAGCGAGTCTAGTGTTTGACCACCCAGGACCCTTAAGTGAAGGCCTTTGGAAGGATCCGAGTTATGTTAGAATTCTCACTCGCGAGGAAGTGATGCGAGATGTTTTCGAGTAGATTGATGATGCTTTGGAAGAGAAGGTTGTAAGACCAGAAATATATGCTGGAATGTGAATGCTTCTAGAAAAGACACTGCAGTCGCGTTTGATCAGCTCATCATTAATATCTAGTGTCATTTAGTTTAAATCATTCATCAGGGCTGCATGATATTGGAGAAAAACTAACAATGCAGTACTTTATTTTTCTCTGAAACACATTGCGATATTGAGTGTACTTTTACTAGATGGATGAATACCTTTAGTTGGGAAGAATTCGTCATTTTAGGTAGATTGGAATGACTTTGTATGGGGAGAGTGCATCTGTATAAAATATAAATAAATCAACCACAAGCGTTGATGAATAGTAATTCAATTCATCTTTATTTCTATATCACTTTTACAATATAGATTGTGTCAAAGCAGCTTAACATAGAAGTTCTAGTAAACGGTAACTGTGTCAGTTCAGTTTTCAGAGTTGAAGTTCAGTTTAGTTCAGCTCAGCGTGGTTTAATTTTCAATTAATCAAATGTAATGTAAAACCATTGTCTTCATCGGATACATTAATATAAACCTGACATAACATTGCAGATCTTGCCGTGTGATTATTGCATATGTGCACATTGCAAAATTGATGCTGTATTGTACAGACCAAATTTGAATATGTGCACACTGCCATCAAACACCAAACAAACAGACCAAGACCAATGAAATAATGATTCTTAAAACTTTAATGTAGAACAGTGGTGTAGATGAAAAACTCTGAATTAACTTACATTTCATTAGGCATAATACAGATGATAGGAAATGTCAATTAAATAATACAGCTGTAAATGAGCATGCAATAAGGTCACTGGTTCGAGTCTTCTGTGTCAAGTTTGCATGTTCTCCCCGTGTTCGCTTGGGTTTTCTCCGGGTACTTCAGTTTCCCTCATTGTCCAAGGACATGTGCTATAGGTGAATTGAATAAACTAAGTTAGCCGTAGTGTATGAGTCTGACCGAGTGTGTATGGATGTTTCCCAGTACTGGGTTACAGTGTAAAACATATGGTGGATAAGTTGGCAGTTCATGCCCCTGTGGCGACCACTGATGAATAAAGGGACCAAACCGAAGAAAAATGAATGAATGAATTTAAGAGTACAACATTGCATCTTTTTAATGCCCCCGTTCTCTTCCACTCCCCAACAGCATCAGTTACAGTAAATAGATGTTGCTATTATAAATCCAATAAACTCAGATAAATAATTTAAACTCATAAAGAAACCAAACAAACAAACATACAAAAATAATTAAATAAGATAATTACATGTTTACTGTGCGTCTCACCACAGTCATCTTTTTCAGCCTCCAAAAAATGGCAACTATTTTCCCCATCTTCTCTGATAAACATCCAATTCATCTAGTAATCTACTGCATACATCATTTTTTCATATGCTGCTCTCTTCCCCATTTCTGTAATCCATTCTTGAAATAATGGTGAACCTGCTGACCATCATGACAACAAATATTTTTTTCATGTTGCTTTAATTTATTTTGATTTCATTTATTTTTAGTTAATCAGATTTTAACTACATTTAAGTTATACAACATACATTTTTTTTTTCAGTTTGATCGATGTAAGTTGAGATGAAAAGAAAAGTTTAACTTAATCAACTAAAAAATTAAAGGGCGGCTTAATGGCTCATTGGTTAGCACTGTCGCCTCACAGCCAGGTTCGAGTCCCGACTGTGCCAGTTGTCATTTCTGTTTGTAGTTTGCATGTTCTCCTCATGTTCTTGTGGGTTTCCTCCAGGTGTTTCTGTTTTCCACCGTCCAAAGACATGCACTCTAGATGAATTGAATAAGCTAAATTGGCCATAGTGTATGAGTGTGAATAAGAGAGTGTATGGATGTTTCCTAGTACTGGGTTGTGGCTGGAAGGGCATCAGCTGCGTAAAACATATGCTGGAATAGTTGGTGGTTTATTCCGCTATGCCAACCTCTGATAAATAGGGCACTGAGCCAAAGGAAAATGAGTGGGAAAAAAAAAAAAAAGCTGAAAATTGCTTTTCCAGTGTGGTCTTAATTATTAAGTATTAAACAATCTGGTTTATCCATCTCAAGGTCTTGCTTTGTTTCCTGAGTGAATATGAAGGTTTCATACGGCCCCAGTGACTCTAACAGATGCAGTCTTATGTTAGTTTCTGATTTCCGAGCATATGTTTTTGGTCTGAACACCTTGTTTTCCTAATGCTTAGTTTGAGAGTGTCACTGATGTGAAGCATCTCCTCTGGACGCTGGTCAACATGAGCTTCTTCTTCAGTTTATTGAAACATGTTTGTAATCAACAATCTCGCTGTTGCACAAACAGACTGATTCAACATGAGGCTTCATCCAAACCGCTTAATCATCTTGGATAAAGAATTTCTGAGGCTTCCCGCTCAAACGCATGGAACTTGACATTAATTTCCTTCAAAACCAAGGACAATGCAATCCTTCCTTATGCAACTTAAGGGAACCCGCCGCATCAATCACCAAAAACAACAATGCAAGTTTACGGTTCACTCACAAACAGCACGTCCTTACCCCAAAGAGTCTTCTTCTTTAGTTTTCTGCATGCCGATCACACAAACTCTTTGTTTTGTTGCATGCCTTTTAGACCCGTGCAGTTTGTCTCTAATGTTGTAAATACTGGGCTTTACCAGGGACTTTAAGACTGTTTCTCTCTTTCTCTCTCTCTTCCACGTCTTTGACTCCCTGATCTCCAAATATCCTAATTGCAAATGACCAGAAACTTGTGCTTTAATATACCAAGAACAAGATCAAATGTTTATTTATTGAAAAAAAAAAGATGTATATGATTAGATATATGTAGCTATAAGAGATCGTGACATTGATTTCGGTGTAGAGATCCAGGCTCTTGCTAAGCAGCGTGGTAGTTTTACCTTGTAGCAACTGTTTTATGACTCGTCACAAAACAAACGGTACATGCAAATGTATTTTTTAAATGTTCTATGAAAGCAGATTTCATATGGTAGATATTTATTTTGTTTTATTTTTCAAGATGTGAGCAAGCAGTGAAAGCAATTCAACCTCTCAGTTAGGAGGCCATACTGTACTTTACAGCAGTCAAGCTTCAATCTATGACCATAAGAAGGTATGTATATGGTTCAATCCCATGATGGTTGTAAAAGGTCATATTTCACCTCAAATTCATATTTTACATTAGACATGTAGACATGAGGCCTGTTTTAAAGATTTTTAATTATTATTATATTTATAAGAGCTGAAAATTTTCATTAGTCTAATTTAAGTAAAAATTAAATCATATAAAAGTTTTTGATTTCATACTTAAAAATCAAAAAAAAAAAAAGATAGATGTACTTCATTGTGTTTGATTAACTTTTTTATAAAGTTAGGGCTTTTGTTAATGAAATGAAAATGAAACTGTGTTTTATAGTATTTTAATATAAACAAACATGCACAATCAATCTAATAAATATAGTCACAGTTAAAAAGCAAACTGTTTGTTTTCATTACACCTATTGTTTTATTAAAAACATTACATTTCATGCATTAAGTCACTCAAAAAATGTTTTAATGAACTGAATGAATTGAATCAACACAATTCTTAAGATGTTTTTGGGAAAACTTCATTGTTTTATGTTCAATCCACTTAAATTTGTAAAAACAATTAAATTAACTTAATCGATTTGTGTTGGGACAACACAAAGGAATTGTGTGGAAACCTGCATTTTTTTGTGTGTAAAACTCCTTAGAATAAGTTGTTTTATGCAATATTAACATTTGATAACTACGTATAAATAATAACTTTAAAATACATTTTTAAAAAATGTAACAACAAAATGTCAAATCAAATATTTTTGTTGTTTTAACTATTAACTGTTTTAACTTTAAGTTAATTAGGTTTCAAGTTATTCAAAGTTTAACCTAATATTTTTATTCAGTTTGATTATAAGTTGAGATTTGAAAAGTTAATTTGATTCAACTAAAAATAATTTAGGCAGCAATTTCCAACCCAGGCTCATTCTAAAAGCGAACCTCTACATTTCTGAAGAGCGCGAAAAACATCCCAGGAGCTGATTTTTTTTTTTTTTTTGCAGTTTTTTTTTTTTTTTTGCAGTTTTTGTTTTCGCAAATCTACCAGAGGCTGCTGTGTATGTTTTTTGAGATCTCAAATTTCTCTTGCAAGTGCCATTCGTGTCTGCTCTTCTCGCTGACTGATACCCCCATCCACCCCTTCCCTAAACCCAACAGATTGTGCTTTCAAAAGCACCGGTTGACCTGTGCCTACTCCCCTTCCTAAACCCAACCAACAGTGTTTTGAAAAGCAATCCAGAAAAAGACGAGCCAAATGATTTCACCACGTTTTTCTGATTTTACCACATTCTCACCCTGTTATTTAATTGTTTTATTTTTCGCCTTTTATTTTGTACCTGCTTTTTCTGGAACCATTCTTCATTGTAACAGCTGTAAAGCAGTCCACACAGAGGTAAGCTGTTAGCTACTAGTTTGAAAAGGAACAGCGTCATACCGCCCCGTAGTGTTCGTATTTAAAGATGAAATGTAGCCACATGTTGATCTGACTACATAATTCTCAATCTCCAGATATAGGGGATATATATATATAAGGCTACGCTCTTCAAATGAGTCTATGTTGACAATTTCTTTTACAGTGGATGTTGTAAGTCACTACTACAAAAACCATCCTAGGCTCATTCTGAAAACATATCTCTATATACATTTCTGGAGAGCGCCAAATATGTCCCAGGAGCTACGTTTTTTTTTTTTTTTCAAAGTTTTTGTTTCCGCGAATCCACCAGAGATTGTTGTGTATGCTTTTTGAGATCTCAAATTCCACCAACGTACATGGCGAGCCACTGGACAAACTGGTAACAGTGGGAAAGCCGTCAATATGTAGGTAAACAGTCAGCTGGTTAGCGTGAAAAGGATTGCCATAATATTGCCCTGTATCTTTCATTTCAAAAACAAAATGCAGCCATACGTACTTCTGGCTACATAATTCGTGATCTCCAGAAACATATATAGGGCTGCGTTTTTAAAAACATGTAATAATTAAACATAATAAAAACAAAAGAGTATTTTTAGAAGATATATGTGCTTAATTTAATGAATAATGTCACAATGCAACAAATCCCAAGAGCAGACTTCATCAAACCTCACTGGTTTCTTATTTTTTCTCTTATTTTAATTTGGAGGTGAAATATGACCCTGGTGTTTTTCTGTCAGATTCACCCAACTATGAAAAACATTCACTGTTTAAAATGGTTTCTTCCCAAAACATGT
This sequence comes from Danio rerio, assembly GCF_052040795.2. Lineage (NCBI taxonomy): Eukaryota > Metazoa > Chordata > Actinopteri > Cypriniformes > Danionidae > Danio > Danio rerio. The sequence goes on along the minus strand of NC_141026.1, from coordinate 49,591,599 downwards.
ATGTTGCAAGTATAATGTCTTCAGACTATCCACTATATTTGATGATCATCAGCTAATTCTGTCCATGCTTGCCTGCGACACATGCTCAGTAGCGGGAGGTTTTCTGAAAGGGCTGATTTACTGGGGTTTAGAGGTCTGAAATGTGGCCAAGATAAACATGTATGGTGTGAATTCATAGCAAATTATATGACATCAATACCAAAGGAGTGGTGGCCATTTCATATGCTGTGTGTGAAGTGATTATGACCTCAGGGTTTGGATGTGTACAATAACTAACGTTCAATATAAATGAAGCTGAGAACGCAAAACTAATTACAAAGACAAGATAACTGTTCATAATATCTTGTGTTGGTGATGTATTGTTTTTTATGGCTATTAGAGACTACCAAACCTGTTTGAGTACGACAAAATGTGAAGAAATGTCATAAAAGCAATGTTGTCATATGCTGTAGATACATAAATCATCTAAGTGTTCGTATTTAAAAGTGAGGCCTAAGTTGACTCATATTAGACTAAATGCAAACGGTCTCAATACAGCGTGATCTGATTCATGTAAATGTTTAAATACTGTACAGCACCTTTATAAAAAAAAATAGAGTACTATCTCAGAAGAAAGAATAGAACGATGTACATTTGTTCAGTTATTTTTCTATAATTATTTAAGTATGGGGGGATGAATATTTAAAGGCAGTGCAAAAAAAAAAAATCATATCCTGGTGTTCTGGTCATTTAACGTTTAATGAGGATCAAATCAAACGAGTTTAATACATTTTTCATATTATTGATGGTCCTAAGATCTTACACTGTTGATGAAAATGAACTGAAGATGCAGAGAGAGTTTCCATAACAATCAGTTTATGCAGTTAGACGCAGAAATAATTATTATTACACTAATGCATAGAAATGCGATGCCACTTTTTAAAAAAGCCACACGGCAAGAGAAGTAGGTTCAAACTTCATTCATACTACACATTTTTGCGCTATATACATTCAATTAACAATACTTTTGCTGCTTGTTCAAACTACTTATTTAAAATGAGTTAAAACATCACCATTCTTAGGGTTTTTTGGGAACAACTTAAATGTTTTATGTTTAATCCACTTACATTTGTAAAAACAATTGAGTGAACTTCGTTTGGGACAACAAGAAGGAATTATGTGGACCGCATAATTCCATCATGTTGTCCAAACACAAATCGATTAAGTTAACTACATTGTTTATACATATTTAAGTGGATTGAACATAAAATAAATAAGTTGTTCCCAAAAAAACCTTTTAAGAATTGTGTTGATTCAGCTCTTTTTAAATAAGTGGTTTAAAAAAGTTGCTAAATTTTTTTGAGTGTACTTAAGGTTGCAAAGTATAGATTCTAAATAGGTACCTTCCTAAGAGAGAACAGACACCCTTTATTTCCACCATGTATAAAAGAAATGCATTAATTAATAAAAATAATATAGAAATTATTATAAAGGCTGTCACAACATATATTCAAAAAAATAAATCTAAATGAGGACTTGTGCATTCTAATGTCACTTTAATCTCATTAGTACTTTTAAAAACCTGAAATTGAAATATATTTATATACAGTACTAACTTGTCAAAATTAACAAAAAAGAGAACACAACATGTCCATTTTTTACCTATTAAGTCAAAAGTTTGACTTTAAATGATAATTTATGAGATTTAAAAAAATGCCTAATAAATCGTAACAGAAAACTTGAATAAATTTTGGCCTTTTTATTTACCCTACACTGCTGTTTTAGGGGCTGTAAATGCAAAAATCTTACTTTTGTTATTGTCTTCTTATCAACTCTTCCAAAAAAAAAAAAAAAAAAAGAAATGGTGAAAATGGAATTGGTGAAAACTAAGGAAAATATGGCTTCATACAAATGACAATTAATAAAAAAATAACATTGTATACATATTGTTTCTTTACAAAATGACATATCAACAACAAATGTATATTAAAATAACAGCTTTGTTTGTCAACTGCTTAAAAACAGCTCATTTCAACTCTCTGATGTAACATCAGGTCATCACATCGGACACTCATCCTTGTCGTTTGATCAGTCATTTGGATCCTTGCTTTTGGCATAGAGAACCCTCCATTGAAAGGCATAGCCTATAGAGTTGTGTTGATTTAGCTCGTTTTAAATAAATAGTTTAAAAAACCTGCAAAAAAATGAGTGTACTTAAGGTTGCAAAGTATAGATTCTAAATAGGTACCTTCTTATGAGTGAACAAAAGCTCATTATTTCTACCATGTATATAAAAGAAATGTATTAAAAAAGTAAAGAAATTGGGACAGGCTATGTCACAACAGATATACAAATAAAAATATCTAATTTATGAATTTCTTTCACGTTCTAAGTTGTCACTTTAATCTCATTATTACTTTTAAAAACCTGATATTGAAATATATTGATATCTTGTCAAAATTAACAAAAAAGAGAAAAAAACAAGTCATTTTTTTACCTTTTAAGTCAAAAGTATGACTTTAAATGACAATTTATGAAATTTAAAAAAATGCCTAATAAATCATAACAGAAAACAATTTAATTTTGGCCTTTTTATTTACCCAACACTGCTGTTTTCGGGGCTGCAAATGCAAAGATGTTACTTTTGTTATTGTCTTCTAAACAACTCCTCCAAAAAAAAAGAAAAATGGTGAAAATGGGATTGGTGAAAACTGAGGAAATTATGACGTGATAAAATGACAATTTATAAAAAAAAAAACAATGTTGTCGACATAGTGGTTTCTTTACAAAATGACATACAAAAAGCCTCTCAACTGCTTAAAAACTGCTCATTTCAACACTCTGATGTAACATCAGGTCATCACATCGGACACTCATCCTTGTCATTTGATCAGTCATTTGGATCCTTAATTGCTTTTGGCATCGAGAACCCTCCATTGAAAAGCATAGCCTAGTTTGGTGTTTTTGCGAATCCATGTGAACGGTGAATCAATATCTAAAAAACATTTGCCGTCAGTGTACATGATATTTTTCAATGTTTACTTGTTTGGTGCATTGTTATTTATTAGGCCACAATGTATGGAGAGGGATTTATACAAAGGTCTGAGCCATCTCAAAATGGGCAGGTTAGCTCCAGGTGGGTGGGACTTGAGCTCCAAGTAGGCTGTACACACCTTCATTTATTTAATGTCTTGTTAATAATATTAATATTAATTCCTTGCATTTATATAGCGCCTTTTTTGGAAACTCAAAGTGCTTTACATAATGGGGGAATCTCCTCATCCACTACAAGTATGCAGCATCCACCTGGATGACGTGATGGCAGCAATATTGCACCAGACCGTATGACAGTATGGGGATGGTTTGGAGGCCATGCAGTGGGCAAATTTGGCCAGGTTAAACCCCTACTCTTTTTTTTGAATGACCTCAGTTTAACATCTCATCTCAACTGACCAGGCACAGCCCTGCTTAGCATCAATGGATGCTCATGTAATAGTAGCAACAAACTAGCTTCCAGCTGTTGACATGGAGTCCAATCTATTGTGTTTTATGTCTACACCTACCCCAACCCTAAACCCAACCTCAGAGTAACCTGTCATGTTTTAACTCCTACATCAACTCTAAGCACTGCCTATTCTGGCGTAAGTCCCTCACTTGGATGTCATCCAGCCTACTTGTGGTGTAATCCCTCCCACTTCAGGTCTCCAGGCTGCAGCAACACCTACTTGGAAATATGTAAGTTATTTAATTGTAACATTTCTAACATAAACTTGGGCTAATTTACAGTTAAAGTAGCTATGAAATCTACATTTACACCTCTTACTTTTATATCTGTATTGTAGTGCTTGTTATAAAAGATCTGTCTGTGCACTTCATTATTTTGTAAAATTTAATTTGCCTACATAATCTTTTGTCAAACACTATAGGGGAGCACGGAGCACACAGTAACGCGGGGTTAAATGTAACACAGAGTTTTAAGGTTTTCACCACAATGTAGGCACATGTCTTTCTGCCAAGTATTGAAAAAAGTTCTGTGAAATTTGGATGAAAAACCCAGGAGAAACCCATTTTTGCAGCATAAAAGTATTTTTTTGTTTATTACTGTGACAGTATGTATGTAAAATCTTATATTGTTATGATCATTGTCTTCTAATATGAAACCATTTTGAAAATGTAAAAAACACACAGTGACTGAGGAAAACATGGCACAGCAGGGTTAGCTGTAACAGGGTGTTACAATTAAGTCACACACTGTTGGACACTAATTAAACTAACAAAATATTTTTTTGAATTTTGAGAGTAAAGTTGAGAACTTTTGATATAAAAATGTTTTTTAATAGAAAATATTTTTTAATAGAATATTTAATTGCTATTAATGCAAATAAATGCATCCTATAATAATGGATAATAATGTAAATAGATTCAAATGTATTTATCTAATAAACAAATAAATACATAAAAATTCTGTGCTACATAGAATAAAAAAAGAAATGAGCCAAGTTACTTTTCCCAGGGATGGGTTGCAGCTAGAAGGGCATCCACTGCGTAAAAAAGTGCAGGAAAAGTTGGCGGTTCATACCGCTGTGGCGACCTTGGATTAATAAAGGGACTTAGCCGACAGGAAAATGAATGAATGAGCCAAATTACTGAGAAAATATAGCTACTATTTAAAGTAAACAGAAATTAAATTACCTGTGTGAAATCTGCCTTTGTAAGCATTGTTACAACTTGCCTCACATATACTCCTGGCACTTTTGGCAATACCGCACAGAAACCACGTACAGGCCCGGCGATCATAATTTCAGTGCTCATTTGTAGGAGAGGCTTATGTGTTGTTGGTAAAAAATAAATAAATAAATAAATAAATAACAATATATATATATAGGCCTATATATGGTTTGTCAAACCCCATTTCTGTGTTCATTTTTTGATCAAAACCAAAGTGTTACTTTGTGCCACGCATTCGCCTATAACCTACCCTCCCCACTCAAAACAGCTTTTTTTTTCACTTAGTCAATTGAAGCCTTTCGTGCGGGGATATCAGTATGTGTATTGCTTTTGTCTCGTCAATCTTCCTCTATTTTGGTGCTATCATTTTCCTTAACTGTCCAATCGGTTGCCAAATAACTAAAACATGCACCGCCCCACATTATTTTTTTCCATTTGAGGACCGTTTAATTGGATGTAGGTCAAGTTATGAGAAAAAAGGTACAGTCTTAACTTCCATTTCATGCCGACTTTAATTAAAATCTTAATTTTCTGCCGAGTTTTGTAAAAGAGCGGTCAGTCGACTTAACCCAAAGCACAAACAGATAAGGACATCTTTGGCTAATTCCATTATTTTAAGACGACTCGAAGCAATTTGATTTAAAAATACAATAACTGTGAGCGTGACTTTTATTATCCCCGCTTAAGTTGTCTACTTATCCCAGTCTGTCACGCCTATAAGCATTGTCTAGATGATAAAACCAATGGCCTGTCAAGCAGAACAAAACGTAGACTGCTTTAAATGGCTTACAGTGAGGAAATATGCCAGTCTAAGCTACATTTGTTCTGCTGAGTTAAGCGGAACTGCTGTATCATTTCATGATTGCTCAGCGGTGTGTGAACTACTCTGTACCGTGGAGACTGGAGGAGGTATTTTAGGCGGCAGCACAGATATAAAGGAGCAGATAAATGTATTGCAAACCACTGAAGCGGTGGATAATAAATGTCTGACAGGTGAAATACTGTATTTTACGTGCATCCCGAGAACCGCCACTAGGCGTCATTAATGAGGCAATTCCAGAAAGAGCAGGTGACAAATATGCAAGCACAGCGGAAAACAGCTTCATTTTACACATTTGAAATAAAGTTTTACTATATATAAAGGTTATAATGAACATATACAACTTTATTTCATTCAGATTGGCCTTATTATGCTTTATTGAGATTTTGTTTATTATGTAGGCCTAGTGTTTAATGCAGCTGCTTATTGTCTCTGAAAAAGAAAGAACCAATTGTGAACTGGATAACTAAACAAACCTAGGTCCGTAGCCAGTTTTTCAAAAGACACACCCTCCCTTCCCAGTCCAGAATTTGGCCCCTATATGAGCTCATTTGTCCCATTTTTGACAGTATGCCATTATAACCCTGCTGAAAAATCCAGTTTAAACCAGCCTAGGCTGGTTGGCTGGTTTTAGCTGGTCGACCAGCCTGGTTTTAGGGGGTTTTTGGCCACTTCCAGGCTGGTCTCCAGCCATTTCCAGCCTGGTCTTAGCTGGTCAGGCTGGGAGATGACCAGCTAAAACCAGCTTGACCAGCCTAGCCAAGCTGGGAGTCCAGCCAAAACCAGCTATATCCAGCTTAAACCAGGCTGGTCGAGCTGGTTTTAGCTGGATTTTTTTCTGGTAATTTTCCAGCCTGACCAGCTAAGACCAGGCTGGAAATGGATGCAAACCAGCCTGGAAATGGCCAAAACCCCTCTAAAACCAGGCTGGTCGACCAACTAAAACCAGCCAACCAGCCTAGGCTTGTTTAAGCTGAATTTTCAGCAGGGAAATTGTGAAAATAACCAATCGAAGAAGGCTTTAAGAAGAATAACCAATAAAATAGCTAATAAAGAAGGCTTTTATTATTTAAATGGACAAATTCTGACTGAAGAAATGAGCCGGCTTGTTTGTTGTTTGCCTATAGTCTACAGTTTTTAACTTAAAACGAGTTTTAACATTACCATTTTTTTTCTTGTTTGTTTGTTATTTATGATGAATGATAATAAATTAGCATTTAAAAATAAGCATTTTTTCATATTTCTAAAATTTTAATCTCATTACATTATATACAAACTGTAACAACCTACAGTTTAAATGCACATTTGTAAATAAACATACATTTTTGTAAACAAAAAAGGTATTATAAGCACTTTGGCAAAAATGTATGAAGTATTTCTGTTGCATTAAAAAGTGTGGTAATGATCACCATCCAACAAGTTAATCCAGCTCAAATTAGTGCTTAAGTTGTTACAAAAATGCAGTATTTCAACCTCAAATATCTGCAAAAAGGTACACTTTGTGAGAAAAAAAGCGCCACTCTTTTTAATAGGCTGGCGACGGGCCTGAAACCTACATAAGAAATGTGCACCATGCATGCTGTTTTCTACAATGCAAAAGCAAATCAACTTGAACTTGAGCTTGAATTTTAACTTTTCAAATGTTTGGGTTGAGAACTTTTACGAAAAAAATGTATCATTTTGTTCAAAATATAAATGGATAAAATCAGATGTTGTTACTGTGTGTATTATTGTGTTTTCAAGTGCCGAGGAACTAAAATTCTGATTTGGTTTGCATTATGTGCTGTAGGCAGCACTGTACAAAAATGCTGGGTTCCACACAATTTATTCATGTTGTCCCAATACAAATTGATTAAGTTAACTCAACACTTTTAACAAATTTATGTGGATTGAACATGAAAAGTTAAGTTGAAATCTTTAGAATTGTGTTCTTTCAGCTCATTTTAAAGTAGTTTGATTGAGTGCGTCAAATAATCATAACAGACCAAGTCATCAGGCTAATCTGACCAAAGTAAGCTATTAGAACAGCAGGGTTTAGAAAAACCTGACCCTCGAACAAACTATTTTGAATGTTTTTTTTTTAAATAACACTAAATAGACTGCCTGTCAAAAGTCTTGTTGTCGATCCCAGTTGTAAGAGCAACAAATAATCATTTGTCTTCCCGTTGATTATTTGGAAAAGTGTCAGAAGGTAGAATTTTCAGATGAATCATCTGTTAAACTGCATCCTAATCATCACAAATACTGCAGGAGACCTATTGGAACCTGCATGACCCAAGATTCTCACAGTAATCAGTCAAGTTTGGTGAAGAAAAATCATATACATTCAGTATTGGGGCGGGCAAGAGATCTGCAGAGTGCATGGCAACAGCCTAAGGTATCAAGACATTTGTGCTGCCCATTACATTACAAACCACAGGAGAGGGCAAATTCTTCAGCAGGATAGCGCTCCTTCTCATAATTCAGCCTCCACATTAAAGTTCCTGAAAGCAAAGAAGGTCAAGGTGCTCCAGGACTGGCCAGCCCAGTCACCAGCCATGAAAATTATTAAGCATGTCTGGGGTAAGATGGAGAAGGAGGCATTGAAGATGAATCTAAAGAATCTTGATGAACTCTAGGAGTCCTGCAAGAATGCTTTCTTTGCCTCCAAGCTCATGGGAGTCATACACAATATTCATTCCGTGACTTTATATTCTTATTTCTGTTAAGTGACAAGACTTTTGTCTAAGCAAAGTCAGATCTTACTGTCCTAATTAAAAATCAAGGCATGATCATATTTTATTTTGGCGAACTAAGCATAATCTAGAGGCCTTTGCCTTTCATATAAGCCACTTGTCATGCCAAATGATCTTCTAGAAGTCAAATTATTATTTGTTGTTGTGACTTTTGCAAGCTAGTTAATTTTTTTGTTTTTTGTTCTTTGATAATGTTGTAGGAGACCTTCAAAGCAAAATCAGAAGTCTTGATAATACTGTAGAATGATATAGGAACATTTTAAACCTGACATGCTTGAGGCTTAAATCAAAAGATTTGTCATATTAGAGTATGTGTGACCGGTCCTCGCTTTACTCTGCGTTGTGTTGTGATTAGGCGAAAGGAACCAGTCATATGGGAATTAACAGGCTTTTATTCTGTATGAATAAAGCAAACAAATGGCAAAGCTGAGTATATGTGCCTTCCTTAGGAGCTCACCAACCTCTCCTCAATCGCGTTTGCCGCGAACTCACATAAATAAAGTTGAAGTGTGTTTAACATACACCAAAAAAAGAAACATTATACATAAATTCAAAAACATAACAGAAGCATAAACACATATGTAAACACATACCTGTATGAATAAAGCAAACAAATGGCAAAGCTGAGTATATGTGCCTTCCTTAGGAGCTCACCAACCTATTAGTGAAAGGGATAATTCTCACTACAAAGCTTGCACATTCATGCTTATAAACTTTACCCACAATACATGCCTCATATACATTCAACCCCTCATACATGTTTAAACATCAATGTAATGCAATTTAGAACACCATTACATGTGTTATTATGATAAACAACACTTATATGTTATATTTTAACCGGAGCTTCAGTAAAACTCACCTCTCCTCAATCGCGTTTGCCGCGAACTGAGTGAGAGCAGGCGGAACCGGAAAACGACACTTAAAGGGGCCACGCGCAATTTTCCAAAATACACCAACACATTGAAAACAAACACAACTATGATTTCATTAACTCTGAAATATAAGATATATAAAGAACAACTTTGAAAATACACAATTAAATAAAAATAATTTATGAATAACAAGGAGAATTTTGAGTGAAATTAATAAAAATAATATAACACCTGTTACATTCACCTCCCCTAATTTCATAAAAATTTCTGCACATCTATGAAGAGGAGTTTTCAAGAAATCCCATTACATGAACATCATAATTACAGCACTGAAAGCTATCTGTCCTGACAGATACAGAGGAATTTGAGGTTGATCAGGCCTCAAAACCTCTTAGTAAAGTATGTTGCCAAATACACCATACCACATGTAATCATTTGTGTGAAATCCTCACTCACATAAAGTGTCTTATATGCAATTTAACAGCATCGATTATCTGCCAAAATGACCAAAAAAAAAAAAGTAGACTTGTCAAAATATAGTGTCATCAAAACAAACTTAAAACTGACTGAGACTTTTTTAGAAAACTGTTCGACAAGTTTGGCATTTTGAATGGCTTTTGGGCCATGGTCTCTATAAGACGGTTGACTCTCTTTACGACTCTACCAGCTCGTGTTGTAATTTTGCCTTGTTCGTGATCTGACGACAACACATCTACAATCACTGAATCACCAACGTCTGGATTGGACATAACAGGATTCGCAGATGGACTGTCACTGTTAGAATCACATGGACCCGAAGCCTCATCAGAAAGGATTTGGATTTGACTCCCTGAATTGGAATCACCATGGTAAGTGTCACTACTATCAACATCTTGTTGTATTGGTTCGTCAACAGACAGTGAATTTGGTGAATGTTCTCTGTTTAATGCCCCTGAATATGTTTTGTTTCTAGAAGTCTCATCCTCCAGACAATCAGTGGAATTGGATAATAGGCTCTCACACTCTGAGTCATCTGAGCACTCCTCAGTTGCTGATTCGTCTGATGTCTCCTCTGGAAGTGTTACAGGTAAGAAACTAATATCCAAGAGCATGTTCCGATGAACCACTTTGGTCAGTCCTTTATCATCCTCCACCTTGTATATGTGTGTTTTAGGGTCACTATCCACGATGGTATATACGGTAGGTTCCCATTTATCTGCTAACTTCCGTTTGCCTCTTTCGCTTTTGTTGGCAATCAGCACTCTGTCTCCACAGTGTAGATGTACCCCTTTTATCCTGCGGTTATACATCTCAGCCTGTTTGTTTTGTTCTTGTGTGGCATGTTTTTGGGCAATTTCAGCTGCTTCTGAAAGGTGAGACATCAATGCAGCAGCATAGTTGCTATAATCAACAGTTACAGGATCATTCAAAACTTGTTTAAACATTACATCCACAGGCAACCGTGGTATGCGCCCAAACATAAGCTGAAAAGGGGCATAACCAGTTGTTTCATGTACTGTTGAATTATAGGCGAACGTCAGAGTCTGTATCTGTTGTGGCCACTTGTCCTTAGATCTCAAGGGCAATGAACGTATCATGGTCCCCAATGTTCGGTTAAACCGTTCTGTGATGCCATTGCCCATAGGATGATAGGCAGTCGTGCGAGACTTGGAGACACCAGAAAGCGCCAGAAGTTCAGCGATAAGCTCGCTCTCGAAATTTGTGCCTTGATCTGTATGGATTCGCTCAGGGAAACCATAGACACAGAACACATGATCCCATAACTTCCGAGCGACTTGCTTAGCTGTTTGGTTAATGCAAGGAAAAGCATGTGCGAGCTTAGTGAAATGATCTGTCAAGACCAACACATCCACTGAACGTTGCTTATTATCCTCTGCACTCCAAAAGTCAAGACAAACCAACTCCATTGGCGCAGAAGTTTTTATGCTTTCCAGTGGGGCTCTAGCAGCTGGCTCAGGTGTTTTAGCCAGAATACACCTCCTGCAACACTTGACATACTCCTTAATCTCATGGTCCATCTTGGGCCAGAAAAATCGCTGTCTTGCTAAATGAATTGTTCTAGCCTGTCCTTGGTGACCAGCAAGATCATGGAGACCACTCAAAGCTTTTTCCTTCATACATTGAGGGAGAACATACTGGTGGCGTTTCTGTCTGCTTACTGGGTCCTTTGTCACTCTATACAAGATCCCGTCCTGGATTTTTAGACGATCCCACTGCTTTATGAGTGTTAGAGCTCTGATATCCAACTGGTCTCTTTCTCGTCGAGAAGGGCGTCTTTTCCGAATTACTAAAGGGAGAACTTTCGAAATAGTACTGTCAAGCTCTTGACTCCTTTGCAACTCATCATGAGAAAATCCAAGTAAAGAGATTTGGTTAGCAGCTGCAACCTGACAGACAGATTGTGCCAACTGGACTGCACGAGTAAATGTAGCAGTTTCCCACTCATCATGGACTTGGCAAAGTAACTTGATGACTACTGAGTCACATGGTTGCTCATATCTGGATAGACATTCCACACGATCATTACACTTGTGGCACTCAACCTTTAATCGAAATGCATCTTGTATACCATCTTCCTTAACGGCATCAGCTTCAGTCAGGAGATGGTTGTAGCTCTCATTCATGAGTCTGTGACTAACTGTTCTCGCAAACGGGTCTCTACTTAAAGTGTCAGCCACCACATTCTTTGTTCCTGCGATATGCTTAATGTCAAAAGAGTAAGGGGCTAGTTTTGAGACCCACCTTTGTTCACAGGCATCAAGTTTTGGCTTTGACATTATGTAAGTAAGCGGATTGTTGTCAGTCCAAACTGTAAAGGTGTGCCCTTTGAGCCAATGGCTGAACTTTTCGCACACGCTCCACTTCAAAGCCAAAAACTCAAGCCTGTGAGCAGGATACTTTTTCTGTGACACACTCAAGGTCTTGCTGGCGAAAGCAATAGGTCTGGCTATTTCTTCCCCTGCTGGAACTTGGGAAAGCACGGCGCCAAGCCCATCCAAAGATGCATCGATAGAGAGAATGAGTGGTTTTGAGAAATCAGGGTGTGCTAGAACAGCACATTTCAACAACTTCTCCTTAAGCATGCTGAAAGCAACATCGCACTCATCTACCCAGTCACTGGGATTCAGCTTCCGAAATGTGCCAACATGCTTCCCAGATCTCACTTTACCTCTTCTCTTTTGACCTGCAGTTAGAGCAAAGAGGGGCTTAGCAATCGCAGAACAATTAGGAATGAAATGTTGATAGTAAAAAATCATTCCTAAAAACGACTTAATTCTCTTTGGTGATGGAGTGCAACCATCCTCCTCCATGAGCTGTGACTTGGACATTTTAGATATAACATCTACCTTAGCAGAATCCACAGAAATGCCACTTCCAGAAATAATATGGCCTAAAAATTTTACAGAATCACGCAAGAACTGGCACTTCTTGGGACTCAACTTTAGGCGATGCATCCTAAGCCGGTGGAAAACTATTTCCAGCCTGTTCAAAGCTTCTTCCTCAGTAGATGCAAATACAAGTAAATCATCCAAGTAGCAGAGTAAGCTGCTAAAGTTCATGTCTCCAAAAATGCTAAGCATCATCCGCATGAATGAAGCTGGGCTGTTGCACAAACCCTGGGGCATGCGGTTGTACTCATGTAGCCCCATAGGAGTAACGAAAGCGGTGTACTTCTTGTCCTGTTCCCTCATAGGCAAATTATAAAATCCTGAGGTTAGGTCCATCGTACTGAAGTAATTATTACCTCCTAAAGCAGCCAAGCAGTCCGACTGATGGGGGAGTGGGTGAGCATCTTTGAGCGTTCTTGCATTAAGCCACCGAAAGTCTGTACAAATGCGAAGACTTCCATCTTTTTTCCATACAAGCACTAACGGTGATGCATATTCGCTGACAGATTTTCTAATAATCCCTTGCTCCTCCATTTCAGTTAGTGCTTGCCGCAGTTTTTGGTAATGGGCAGGAGGAATCCGACGATATGGTAATCGGAAAGGCCTCTCATCTGTAAGTCGTATACAGTGTTCAAATTCCTTGGCTTCGCCACAATCTAACGAATGTTTAGAAAAGACATCATTGTACTTGATCAATAACTGAACAAGTTTCTCCTTAGATGCATCCGTAACTTTGCAGAGATCGATGTCAATTTCATCCAATCCAACATCATTTAGTTTTGAATTTGAAGTACAACTTGTATTCGCTTGTATCTCTGAATTAACCATCTGTATCTTTCCAGTGCCCTGCAAGATGGGGAAATCCTCGACAGCCAGACAAGGTGAAACATCTGCCAGTCTACGATTTTTTCTCAGTGTGACAGGTAGGTCAGATAAGTTGGTTATCTTCATAGGAACCCACCTATCACCCCACATAGATGTTATCACCCGTGCAACCATGATGTTTCTTGGCATAGTCTTGGAAGTTGTTGGTTCAACCAAAATAGTGCTCCCTAGGGACAATGGAGTCTTACTAGGCAGTCGACCCCACACTAAATGTTCTTGTCTAGCAGCAAGAGTAACAGCACGCTGGAGTTTTACTGTTCCAATCTTGTGAGGGATCTCATCATGTCGCCAGCGTGTGATATTTGACATCACATCCAAAAAGTGTTCCCCTTCCTGTGATAGCTGTGTGGGACTCTGTGATATGAAATCCCAGTACTCATCAGTGTTCTTCATTTTGCTCACGATGTGTTTTATCAAGTTAGTACCAAGAATCAAATCATCGTGCTGACCTGGGACCACAAGAATTGGAACTCGACAGCAAATGCCATAAACTTTCATGTTAACTTCGTACAAACATTTTGGTTGCGCCGTCCTACCTCCAACACCCACAAGAACAATATTCTCCGGGAGTGCTCTCTTATCCAAAACAGCGTTTTCAGACAGCAACTTTTGTTCGGCTGCTTCACTTAGTGTACAGGACATAGAGCCGGTGTCAAGCATTCCGTTCAAGTGGAAGTGATCATTCACAATCACAGAGGTATAGAATAAATCGTCAAAAGGCCTTATTTTCTGTATATTTTGTGTGTATATAACATGAGTACCATCAGAAACTGCATTACATGCATTCTCATACTGTCGTTCCAGATCCATTATGAGGGTTTCATCATCACCCACACATCCCCTCACCGAATGTGGGTCTAATGGTTTAACGGACCAGTTCCTTGTGAGGAGTAGTTTACGTCTGGACTGTGTCGACTACTCCAGTTCGGGCACTCTCTCTTTCTGTGTCCATATTCAAAGCAAGACAGGCACAAACCTTCTCTTCTGCAATGCGCTACTGTAGAATGATTAGTAGCTCTGCACACTTTGCAAAACATCCGTCTCGCATTCGCATGTCTATAATCTTCAGGTACAGATGGAGTCTGTGCATTTTGTTTCAGCACACGATCAAGCAGATTGATAAGAGACTGTGTGCAACTGTCGCTTGACTGAACTGATGGTGGTAATGGTGACACATTTTGACCTGCTGATACATCTGGTTCATTCCCAGACAATTCAACATCCAAAGTCGGTGCTTGAGCATAAGTGGCAACAGGCTTCATAAAGGCAGAACGATTAGACTGTGCCTTCATCTGCGCTCTTTTCTCAGCTTGAAATTCATCAAGGCGTTCTTGTATTTCAGCTGCAGTCCATTTATCAGCAGTCTTAAATTTTAAGATGGCAGAAAGAGAATGATCAGGGCAGTATTTAACAAACATCATCGTCACTTCACGGTTGGGATCTTCAATACTTCGTCCCTGTCTCCTCAAACACTCATCTGCTATATCAACAGCTTTATTAAGCCTAATCCAATACTCCATAGCAGTTTCTCCTGGAACAGGTAAGGTACCATAAAAATCAGCTAGCGGCATCGAAGAATATGTCAAGTCACTGAAATGTTGCTTTAGTATGTCTGTGACAACTCTTGGGTCTTTTTGTGGCTGCAATAATGGGTTGCTACGAAGAGTAATCTTTATTATATCTTTGGCTCTGCCTGTTAAGTTCGACATAATTTCATCAGCTTGTTCAGGTAGAGGGATGCCTTTCTTTCTCAGATAAACGTTCATGAGTTCTTCCCACTCATGTACTGTCAATTTGTCAGATCCATCCCCTCTGAAGCAGGGGGGTGCCTTAACATCAGGCTTCATAACCAGCTTCATACCAGTTAAATTGAGAGACGGTGACTCAGTGAGAACCTGGCTTGTTCTTATGCTCTGTGGTTGATTATCAATAGTTTCATTCTTTTCGCTACCTTTTTTCAGCTGATCAGATATTGACTGACCTATTTGTTGAGCCAGCTGTGTGATCAAACTACTCAGGTCAGTGTTACTGCACTTATTATCATGTGACTCAGCATTTACACACTGTTCAGTATTGTGCACCCTATCAGAAGTACGGGTAGAGCAAAAATTGGGACTACCAAAATTAACAGCTCTTCTTAGTGGGGTATGTTCAAGTTCACCAAAGATACGCCCCCTAGCAAAACCCAATTCAAACCCATTACTAGCTGAAAGATCTGTCTTACCCTCTTGTGACATCTTAATTAATAATGATCACCAAAAATAAACAGTTGATAAAACAAAAAAAATAGTCAGATCATTAACGTAAAATTAATTCACCAGTAATTGTTTTTCTTTTTTTCTTTTTTTTTTTTGTCCTTTATATTTTTTCTACTGTCTTTGGTAAGATTAATTTCAAACTTTCAGCTTCTTTTTTTTTTTTTTTTATGCACGGGTTAATGTCCAACCTCTTCCCTTTTGACACAGATACCAGCAGAAATCAGATGTCCGACGATGCAGTACACCCCGGCGACCAAACTGGCGTTGATCAAGCAGTATCCATGATGACACATCAGTTGAAAGTCACGGCACCAATGTGACCGGTCCTCGCTTTACTCTGCGTTGTGTTGTGATTAGGCGAAAGGAACCAGTCATATGGGAATTAACAGGCTTTTATTCTGTATGAATAAAGCAAACAAATGGCAAAGCTGAGTATATGTGCCTTCCTTAGGAGCTCACCAACCTCTCCTCAATCGCGTTTGCCGCGAACTCACATAAATAAAGTTGAAGTGTGTTTAACATACACCAAAAAAAGAAACATTATACATAAATTCAAAAACATAACAGAAGCATAAACACATATGTAAACACATACCTGTATGAATAAAGCAAACAAATGGCAAAGCTGAGTATATGTGCCTTCCTTAGGAGCTCACCAACCTATTAGTGAAAGGGATAATTCTCACTACAAAGCTTGCACATTCATGCTTATAAACTTTACCCACAATACATGCCTCATATACATTCAACCCCTCATACATGTTTAAACATCAATGTAATGCAATTTAGAACACCATTACATGTGTTATTATGATAAACAACACTTATATGTTATATTTTAACCGGAGCTTCAGTAAAACTCACCTCTCCTCAATCGCGTTTGCCGCGAACTGAGTGAGAGCAGGCGGAACCGGAAAACGACACTTAAAGGGGCCACGCGCAATTTTCCAAAATACACCAACACATTGAAAACAAACACAACTATGATTTCATTAACTCTGAAATATAAGATATATAAAGAACAACTTTGAAAATACACAATTAAATAAAAATAATTTATGAATAACAAGGAGAATTTTGAGTGAAATTAATAAAAATAATATAACACCTGTTACATATGGAAACAAAAACTGCTCACCTCCTTTTGAATCTCAATTGCTGTGGACAAACTGATGAAAAGCAGGCCAACCTCTGCTATAATTAAGCAACGGGTAAATGAGGTGTTATCTCTATGGTCCGAGCAAGAGTAAATGGGTGGAGTGCATGTTTTTGAGATAAGCGCAGAGAGCACATTTTGAGACTGTTTAAGCATGTCTGACTTTTATCTTGACCCGCTTAAAATACTCCTTGAGGGAAAGGAGTTATTTTATTTAGGTCTTTTCATTTTCACTGAAAAACATGCAAGGGACTGAATTTTCAGGAGTATTTCTGAACTGTCACAGGATAGTTCAGGAGTCATTCAAACGCATTGATTTGTATCATCATCATCCATTTATCATTGTTTAAACTGATGACAACCTTTCAAATGTTTGAGTTGAGAACTTTTTTCCACAGGAAATATATTAAATGGATTAATGTGACAATAAAAGCACTAAAACATTACAAAATCACTGTCTAGTTATCCAATAAATGGAACAAGAAAGGATATGAACAGCACTTTTTATATTTTAACAAAGACAAAGAAGAACAAATAACAGGAATTAAAAACATTTAAAAATCAACACAAATTTAAGGGCTGTGTCTTAAATCGCCTACTACACAAGTACACTCAAAAACATCACAATTCTTGAGTTTATTTGATAAGACAATTGTTATATGTTCAATCCACTTAAATCTGTAAAAAGGATTAAGTTCATTTATTTGATTTGTGCTGGAACAACATGAAGTAGGCGTCATGGTGGCCCAGCGGGTAGTGGTCTCGCCTCACAGCAAGAAGGTCGCTGGTTCTTGGTTTAAGTCTCGGCGTGTCTGTGAAGTTTGCATGTTCTCCCCATGTTCGCGTGGGTTTCCTCCGTGTGCTCTGGTGTCCCCCACAAGGCCAAAGACGTGATATAGGTGAATTAAGTAAGCTAAATTGTACATAGTGTATGTGAGTGAATGAACATGTATGGGTGTTTCCCAGTGATGGGTTGCAGCTTGAAACTACATTTAAATTTACAAAATGACCATTGAAAAGTATGTTCTATGTAGTATGAATGAAAGTAGTATGAATGGAATTCCAACATACTACATCTGCTGTTTGTCATTATTAAGTGACTTAGCGATGGTTGCATCGCTTCACTCCCACTCTCATGCATGTGGCATCATGGGATATCATCGCATAACAATCTAAGATTCACACTTCAGAATCTCACCAATTGTAGTAAGTCGTTCGGGTCCTTCTTGTCTAGTGTTTTTTGAATGTTATGAATTTGGACATACTATTCGGCTCATGCACTGTTTTTAACATACTATGTGATATGGAAGTATGTGATTTTGTACAGTGCAGTCAAGGGCAATATATACAAAACTAGAAAAAGGTGTGCAGTGTAATCAGTTACCACTGCAACAGGAAAACAAAGTGATTAAAAGGTCACATATGAACTTAAAATAAAGTTTTTTAGAAGTTAGTATTAGTATTGTTAGTTCATATCTGCACTCACTGGCCGCTTTATTAGGCACACCGCACTAGTACTGGGTTGGACCTTGTTTGCTCCCAGAACTGCCTTAATTATTCATGGAAGAGATTCAACAAGGTCCATTGGTCGATTTTGGTCCATGTTGACATGATAGCATCACACAGCTGCTGCAGATTTGTCAGCTACACATCCATGTTGCAAATCTCCCATTCCACCACATCCCAAAGGTGCCCTATTGGATTGAGCTCTGGTGACTGTGGAGGCCATTTGAGTACAGTAAACTTAGCTTATCAAAATTTTTGGCCCGAGTCCAACCCAAAGCCCGTCTTTTATTCAGCAACAGCTTGTACTGTTACAGCCTTTAAAATAGAACAGATTTGTTTTAAATAGAAAGTTTTTGTTTTTTCGTTTCATTTCTTTATCTGAATAATTTAGAAAAATGTTTGGAGTTTTTGTTTGTTTGTTTGTTTGTTTTAAATGTAAGTTTTCGTTTTTAAATGACATCGATATCAAAGCGGTACTGTATGTGGTCCACAATGTGTTTTCTCAATTCAACCTGCAAGTTGTGCATTGTGCATAACCAGTTGGCTCATCGTTTAAAGCTGTCACTATTTAAAGAGTTGACCAGTAGTTTGCCTTTACTCTAGCATTTTTCAAAGTTTTAAGTTCACCATTGGGGGTCGAGGCAGTGGCGCAGTAGGTAGTGCTGTCCCCTCACAGCAAAAAGGACGCTGGGTCGCTGGTTTGAACCTCAGCTGAGTTGGCGTTTCTGTGTGAAGATTGCATGTTCTCCCTGCCTTCGCGTGGGTTTCCTCCGGGTGCTCTGGTTTCCCCCACAGTCCAAAGACATGTGCTACAGGTGAACTGGGTAGGCTAAATTGTCTGTAGTGTATGAGTGTGTGTGTGTGGATGTTTCCCAGAGATGGGTTGCGGCTGGAAGGGCATCCGCTGTGTAAAAACTTGGATAAGTTGGTGGTTCATTCTGCTGTGGTGACCCTGGATTAATAAAGGGACTGAGCTGACAAGAAAAAGAATGAATGAATGAAGTTCACCATTGGCAATTATTCTCTTCATGTTTTCCATCATACATGGCTGGAAATCTCTATGTGCAAGGCATCACTGGCGCTTCCGGACCGCAAGCATAAATTTTTTTTTTTAAATGTTTTTTTTTCTAAAGCAGGTCCAAAGCCCAATATGTGTGCTAGCTATGATGTGAAAATTGGCCCAAAGCCCAGCCCTAGGGGCATAAAAAGTCGGTCCCCAAAGTGCTCGGGCTTAAATGCAGGGCTCTACTTGTGATCAACCACTCTCACTGGCAGAGTGATGATAAAACAAAACGCTATTGGCTGTTTTTAAAAAAAAGGGAGGAACTACATTAGTATGTCCCACCCTCTCTTCGTGTTTCTGTTGAGATCACATCAAACATTAAATAAAAAAATACACATTTCAAAGCACTACACCGGGCCTTTAAAAAAAATCAGTAAGGGGCCAACCACACAAAATGTTTTCCATTTCAGTGCGCTACTTTTCCATTTTTTTTTTTTAAATTCAAACGAGTGGTTGATTGTGAACCATTGTGTATGAAATGTGCTATTTAAATAAACTTGCCTTGCCTTGCCTTGATGGGTGTTGTTCTTACACTCACATATTGTAATTTTTTAGCAACAATAACAAAAAATGTCAAAACAACTTGGTTTGCCTTTGTCTTCTTTGCCGCTTCAAGTCATGGTGCCATTTATTACAGACCAGAGACAGAGGCAGGTATGTTTTGATGCTGGTATGCTGGTTTTGCTGGTCTCGATGCTTGTCTTGCTGGTCTCAATGCTGGGCAGCAAACGTATTGGTACCTCAGCAACATTGAGACCAGCAAACCCAGCATTGAATCCAGTAAGACCAGCATACCAGCATCAAAACAACATACCAGCATATGCTGTTTTTTTTTTAGCAGGGGCGTAGTGTATTAGGGTGTGTGTGTGAATGTGAAAGTGTATGGGTGTTTCCCAGTGCTGGGTTGTGACTGGAAGGGCATCCGCTGCATAAAACATATGCTGGAATAGTTGGCGGTTCATTCCTCTGTGGCGACCTCTGATAAATCAGAGACTAAGCCAAAGGGAAATGAATGAATGAACTATTAAAACCTTTTGACCACTACTAGGGTGTGTACAAGTTAATTAACATTTCTTTTGGCTTTCTGTACATTATCATGAATCTTGGATGAGCAGTGTTTTACAGAAGGGTTGAAATGTGTGGTTTAAATGTGTCCGGGTTTCCTCTGACTTATGCTCAAACCCCATTCTGGACAAGTAAACACAGTTCCCATAGTAATAAAACCACAGCTTCTATGGAAACAAACACACACGCGCGCAAACACACACACTGACGTTTGCCATGCATTGCTGAAACTCAGCAAATTGACCAAAGTCCAGAATCAAATGCTGATGTTGAGAATTCGATGTGATAAATAGTTACAATATACAGGGGAATTTCTGGTATCCAGGCTGATCTGTCAAATATAATCACATTAAATCTCGAGGAGGGACGCCCTGAATGGGGAACACCCTTTAAATGACTCATACATTCCATCATCTGAACTTGAAAACTGCAGACTGCCTCACCATACTGGGTTCATTTTGCACTTTTGTTATTCTAATACATGCACAGCAACAGTGTTTATCTTCTTTATGGTGTGCAGAAAAATATACTCTTAATCATGCACAGCGTTCGGACACGTTTCACACCCAGTAACATCTGCTTCCTTTTTAGAGCAGGATTCTACTAATTTGTTCCTCTGGGTTGCGGTACTTTCATTGCGAATTGTATGCATGTTTTATTATGTAAAAAAAAATTCATTCAACAGTCTGAAACCGGCAGATTTAGAACACCATTATGGCAAGCCGTTTTGACATTTAATCCATACTAGTATCTATTTTCAAGTTTTCCTTATTTTTAGACACTATTATCTTTTCCATCAAGTACTAGTGCTTATTCATTAGATAATAGTGCTTTACAAAACTCTACTAGTGCTTACTCATTATTAAATAAATACTAGTACTTATAAAATAGATTCAACAACTTATTAATACACGTTTATTAAATACTATTACTTGTTTAAATGTTACTCGTAAATATTTTTATTTTACTTGTAAAATATTTAATTGAACTCTAGTCTTCCATTTGGACTAGTCATAACATAAGACGAGTTAAAAAAACGAAACTGACTATAAAATAATAATTGTTACCAGTAATAGTTCTAAAAGATACTAGAGTTTAATAAATAAATACTAGTACTAATGGAAAAACAAATAGTATCTATTTAATAGTTACTAGTATCTGATGAATTGGTACCATCTAATAAGTACCAAATACCCAATAAATAAGTAGTACCTAAATAGATTCTATCTAATAATTAAGTACTAGTACCTAATGAATAAGTACTAAAATCTAATACATAATTACTAGTATCTATTAATTAGATACTAGCATCTAATTAATAAGTACTAGTACTAAATGATTAACTTCTAGTACAAAAAATATGGAATACATACTAGTCAAAACTGAATAGTTGATATCTTAATAACAGATCCAATAGAAGTCAATAGAAAAAAATGTTACTAACAACAGAATAGTTCACTATTAAAATAGTACTAGTATCTAATAAATAAGAACTATTATCTATTTAAAAAGTACTAGTACATAATGAATAAGTACTACCTATTAAATAGATAGTAGTATCTAATGAATACGTACTAGTATCTAATGAATAAGTATTATCATCTATTAAAAAGAACTAGTGTCTAATGACTAGGCCCACACGGAATCTGCGTCCACAAAATTCTGCAGATTTCTGCAGATTGTTAGCCCATCATTGAATCTGTTTGTTTACTTGTGTAAATGTGTGTAAATTATATTTATTCAGTTTTAAATTAATTTCAGTAATGTTATGGACTAATATGAAAATGTTCATATGATTTATTTACAATATAGTTTGTAAAGTGTTATTTTCTGTCTTAGTAGGTATATTATATGATAGGCTTGCTTTGTTTACCAAATAAAGTGGATATAATTGGATTTGCATTGTAAACATTAAATAAAAGTTCAAAAGGTATTATATTATTTCATATAGTACGTTTTTAGTTACAATACTTGCAGAATAATTTCACATAAATCAGCAGATTTTTCACAAAATTCTGTGCAGGAATAGCAAAAAAAATGTCTGCAGATTCTGTCTGGCCCTACTAGTATCTACATAAATAATAAGCAGCACCATTATCTATTAAATATATACTAGGATCTTTTGATTGACTATATACTAGTCCCAACCGAAATACATAACAGTCAAAGCTGAATAGTTGATATCTCAATGACAGACCCCATAGAAATCAATAGAAAACTTTTAAATGTATTACTACAGAATGATTACTAGTCACTTTTAAAATAAGTACTGGTATCTCATAAATAAGAAGTATACTATAATGAATAAGTAGTAGTATCTAAAGAATATACAATCTAATCAATATCCAATACGTATCTATTTAATAGGTACTATTATCTAAATAATCAGTATGCAATAAAAATAACTAGTGTCTAAGTAAGCACTTTATTTTATAAAGCACTAGTATCTATATGCACTAGAAATTAATGAATAAGTACTTAATGGAAAAGCTACTATCTAAACTAGTAATGAAATAGGCTATTACGGGTTAGATTAAATGTCAAAACAGCTTGCCATACTAGCTACCCCACAAAACACTGAAACACAAATACATTATATATTTTTCAGAAGCATCTATTACACAAACTAACATTACCAAAAAGTTGACCCCTATCGTTAACGGAATTCGCACACTATAAGAACTAATGCTTGTGTTCAACTTCAAATATTGTCTACATATAGCGTAAGGCTATATTAATATATATTTAAACACGCCAATACACTTGTCTACTAAACAGATAAAGTCGTTAGTCAGCCGGTTAGTGGGAATCATATCTTGTTGAGTGTTTAGCAGGGAGGAGATTCGGTGAAAGCACCGGCTGGTAACGCGTCACTGCAATGGGTGTGTCTTGATTTACATGAGTGAACCGTGTTCTCGTCAGATGTTCTGGCTATGAAGGGCTTGTTCGTCGTTGTTTTTCCGCTTTTCATTTCACCTGCGGCTGGAATCTCAAAGAGAATTCTCTTTCTATAGAGAAAGTCTTTAGCCGCGTAGGGATTTCTTGTTTTTCCGTACCTCTGCGTTCAGTCCGTTAGTTTTGTTTCTGGTCGCTGTTTCTTATTTAGTTGTTGATAAGAGCTCTTTAAGCGAAGATGACAAGTGTGAGGACTTTGTTAGTACTTGTTCTGTCATCTTCGCAGGTCGCTATGGGGAAAGGTAAGCTGAATTTCCTTCACATTCGCTTCACTTACTGTTTTTAAAATGTTTTAAAATTGAAATGAATTTATTTATTTGAAGTGAATAAAGATACACAGACGATAATCGAGATCAATGAAAGAAGAAAAGTAATCATTTGAAAACAACAACATGTGTATCAAAACAGTAAAGCATGGTGAAGAGTTCAGATGCAAAAACCTCTATGCCGTCTGAAAAATTTCTCTAAAGTTTGCGTTTTCTCAGCCTCATTTCATGTTCACTTGTTTCATATTAAAGGCAATGAAAATAATCTATTCTTTGCACTTAAGGTAAAATTAATGAAATTACACACAACAGCCTGAGAAAAATGCTAATTATAAATGAAAATTTCAGAAGGCTCTTCACTTTCAAGAGGTTTTTGCATATGAACTCTTTATATATTTAAAGTCCTGTTGTTTCATGAAAGTCAAGTGCTAAAATTTATTTACACCCCTTATAATAAAATAATATTCTAAAGGAGTGTGTGTGTGTGTGTGTGTGTGTGTGTGTGTGTGTGTGTGTATATATATATATATATATATATATATATATATATATATATATATATATATATATATATACCTCAGTGAGTATAAATGACTGATTAGTCGTATTAGTCGTTTATACTCACTGAGGTGTCATTTAAAACAAACAAATCAAACATTATTTATTTATTTGTTTATTTATTTATTTGTTTTCTTCTTAACATCTTATTTATTCCATTAACATTTATTTTAATCAGAAGGATGAAGAAGGCATTGTGCCGAATCGTTTGTGTTTTTGTATCACCTGAAGAATGTCAAATAAAAACTGTATGAAGCAAGTATTTAATGACCTTCTGAATAATATTTTTGACAAGATTAACACACCAATAAAGTTTTTAAAATCGTGAGTGCGCAAGGCAAACTTCATTATTAACATTTATATTGACATCTGTAATGTCTTCCCTGTGGATTTACAATGTTCTTGCAGCATACAGTAATAATGCCTTTTCAAAACCAACTAACAAAATCAAACCATTGAGTTTGGTTACTTTTTGTTGCTAATGATCTGTCTTGTGTTTGTGGTTGATTTAGCGAAATGTTTTTTCCCTGTTTTGAATGGCAACCATGTCTTATCCTTGGAGTCCAGACTGAAAAACGAATTCCCCGATGGTTCAACCGCTGTGGCTGAGTGTGCAAGAGGATACGAGGCAAAGGATGGATCACCTTTAATCACTTGCCAGAATGGAAAATGGAGTAAAGTAGAATTAAAATGCGAAAGTAATTAATCTTTGACTTTGGAATCTGGCCGGTCCCTTTAAATGAAAGCTTTCCTGTAATGTACAGTATGTGTTGTAAACATTATGTTTGCATCCGTTTCAGAGATGGATTGTGGACCGCCAGAACCACAATCATCACATATGACATATTTAATCAACAATGGAACATTGTTTGGAGCCTATGTAAAAGTTTTATGTGACACTGGGTAAGAACTTGATGTCTGTATCATCATTATCACCATAGTGTAGCAAATATAATTGACTTATACTTTCTTTACCCAGATATGACCTGGAAGGATCAAGCTACAGGCAGTGTCTTGTAACAGGCTGGAACGGAGATGCTATATGCTCATGTGAGTCTTCAAGTTTGAATAAACACACATTCAATTAAATTCATGCTTATTTCTATAGTGCTTTTACTATGTAGATTGTGTCAAAGCAGCTTAACATACAAGTTCTTGTAAGCTGAAACCGTGTCAGTCCAGTTTTAAGAGTTAAGGTTCAGTTTAGTTCAGTTCAGTGTGGTTTAAATTTCACTGCTGAAAGTCCAAACACTGAAGAGCAAATCCATCAATGCACAGCTCCACAAGTCCCAACCAAGCAAGCCAGTGGCGACAGTGGCAAGGAAGCTTCACCAATTGACAAAGTGAAGGAAAAAAAAAACCTAGAGAGAAACCAGGCTCAGTGTTGTGTGTCAGTGAAATAATATTGAGAATAATAGTGACCGTCCACTTTTTAGCACTGATGGTTCTGGAGTTAATTTGCCCAGAGGTCTCTGTTTAATTGTTCCAAATCATGAACCAAACAAACCAACTATGAGGAGAATCAAAACATTACAAACTTTGATTTTAAGCAAACATGTTTATACTGTATGAAAATCAAACAAAAAGGGTGTAAGACTGCATATACTGAACAGATTTATTGACAGGAAGAACTATAATTAAGCATTCAGAATGACACAATTGAATTTAAAACAAAGTAATGTTAGATGTATAACATACATAACAGTAGATTTCGAGTGTATTGCAAAATATGCATGCACAAATATGCAATTATGACAGTATTTTTGTTGTGTTTCTTGTATTATCAGCTTAGGTCTTTTAAATAGTTTATGTTATTGTAATTATTTCTCTATTGTTTTCATTTTAGTTTAAGTTTTAGTAATCGCATCATGTTTTTGTCTATTTTAAATACGGATATTTTTAGATTTAATATGCTTTTGTTATTATTTTTGTTATTTAGATTCATTTTATTTTAAGTAATGGAAATTAATGTGTTTATTTGTTCGATTAATTGACTCTAAATTTGACCATCAATGTTGTTCAGGTCAGAGACATTATAATATATTTTGTTTCATCCTGTTTTTTATAGTGATAACATGTGAAAATCCAACTCCTCCTAAACATGGCGATGTGATGTTTCGTAGTCCTGTTCTATATAATGATGTTATCAAATATTCATGCCAAGAAAACTACACCCTTGTTGGAAACAGATCCATTACCTGTGGGGATGATTGGGATTATAATTTTCCACCTCCAAAATGTGAAGGTTAGTTTTTGGAATTTAAGTTTTTATCCAATTAAAACCTTTTTTGTTCTAATAACTTGCATTGAAGGAAGCTCTGTGTGTTGCCATATCCACTTCTTATATATATATATATATATATATATATATATATATATATATATATATATATATATATATATATATATATATATATATATAAAATATAATATATTATTATTATTATGTAGTGATCTAATAACAAAAAATTAACTGATCTACGGGCATTATGATGGCACTGTGGGTAGCATGATTGCCTCACAGCAAGAAGGTCGCTGGCTCGAGTCTCAGGTGGGTCAGATGGCATTTCTGTGTGGAGTTTGCATGTTCTCCCCACGTTCGTGTGGGCTTCTTCTGTTTGCTCCGGTTTCCCCCACAAGTCCAAAGATGTGGTATACTGTAGGTGAATTGGGTAAATTAAATTGTCCATAGTGTACGTGTGTGAATGAGTGTGTATGGATGTTTCTCAGTGATGGGTTGCAGCTAGAAGGGCTTCCGCTGCATAAACATATGGTAAATAAGTAGGCGGTTTTATCCGCTGTGGCGACCCCAGATTAATATAGAGACTGAGCCGAAAAGAAACTGAATGAACTGATCTACAGTGGTTGAAGTGACAAACTGCAGGCTTTGACTGCTCATGTCTTAAATCTAAATGAGAATTTTGTCTTTGTTTTAGAGCACAGTTGCTTATAGATAACATTAAGACTTGAGAACCCCCCAAAAGCCTTCATTTTGATCTTAGTGGGATTTTAAGGGATTCAGTTTTTGCATTTTAAGGCTTATGTTCAAGTATAATTTGTGAATGTTGGCAGTTTGTCCGCTTTTTTAGATATAGATGTATGTAGGTAAAAAATCTATCTGTATTTCTAAGATAATGTTTGGGTTTTAATCATTAGTCTCTTGTTGTTTCATTTTAGTTTAGCTTATTATTTTAGAAAGGTCTGGCAACACTCTTAAGCCAATACATTCCTCACTCTCTGTGATATCTTGCTCTTTGCATGCTGGCACTGGAGACAACTCTGATATGAGCTTAAATATGAGATTTATGACCATATTTGCTCTGTTCATTTTTGTGCACTGACTACATAGAATAAGCATAAATGCAGTTGTAACAACTAGCATCTTTCAGAAATTAATTTGGCTGTTAAATAGCTGATTGGTTGCTATTTTTTATAAATTACTGAACTTTGTGTATGTGTGTGTGTGTGTGTGTGTGTACAGAACAGGATTAAGCACTGAAAGGTGAACTGACAACTGAAATTACCGGCAGTGTTTGTAGGGCCTTCGTACTGTCACATTTATTGTAGACAGGCAAGGTATTTGTCAGAACTGGTATAAAGGAATTAGGAAAGGTTTTTTGAGAAGTCCAAATATGACTCTTTAAACAGTCTGAACCAACATTTGACTGACTTATGTTGCTCTTTCAGCATTATCAGTGTACAGCTTGATGAAACTGGTGAAACATCTCATCCTTTTCTCGTGCTGAAGATCTGCACTGACCACTTGCTTGTTTTTTTTCCACTCCCCCTTTTAGACTGGTTTATATGTGTTGTCTTGGTAACTGATTGTACTATCTGAAGGTCTTCCTTGTTCAGCAGGTCTTTCATGCCTTTTTTGTTTCATGAGTTGTTTAGTCCTAGTCTTACTGTATGTGTTGATGTTACATCTTCCAGTTTTTCCTCCTCTGAACTCAACCAAATCATCTTAACGTCAGGTTTCCCATTCATAGTTCTGGTGGTGACTGGTAGGATGTTATCTCTCTGGATATGTATCTTTCAGATTGCAGATTGTGGAGTATCAGACTGTGCATATTTTTGCTGAACAAAATATTATTACAAATGACATCTAAAATGAAGGGGAGTTTTCATAATGATAAGAGTAAAAATATTTTAGAAGGGCCAGTTTTAGCAACAGTCTGTGCCACATACACCCTCTATAAAAAAGTACAGTAAGGTTCTATTACACTGTTTAAAACTAGTGATGAAATGTGGGGACGCAGCTGGTCTTATTGCATTTTTAGGGGTTTCCTTTTCAGATGTAACGTTTATGCAAGTATTAAAATGTATTTACACAGACATCTACACTAATCTGGATACATTTGACAATGGGGGTTTTATATAAAAATGCTCCAAGGCCACATTATAGTTTTTAATGGTTTCCCAAAAGTTGGTAATCCACATCAAAATGACAGAAAACACTTTAATACCTGTATAGCACATGCATTTGGATGTACAACACTTTAACCTGCCTGGTTTATTCACTTTCTGACTCTCTAAAAGATTTTTTTATGTGACTTAATAAAAAATAAATAATGGACCGACAGTGATGTGGAGATGTAGTATAAAGTGGAATATAAAGTTACAAATGTGAGTGAGAATATAGACTGAAGATGTGTTGAAACAAAAGCTCCTGAGAAAACTTTCCCTGTCCTATTAAAAGCTGAATTTAATGTTGGAAAATGTCCAAAACAACTGCTGTACAATGTCTTCCACCATTTTTAGCTGAACTGTTCACATGATGCACTGAAAAAAAAGCATTATCATTTTTCACGAACCACACCACAGCACAGATCCACTTTTAATGGTGTTTGTTTCATTTGACTTTTTGCATTATTATTTAGCTTCAAAAAAAGAAAACATTTTGCTGTAATGGGGTACAGTATATGCACAGCTTGTGTTTTTCAGCCAATGATAGCGTTCAGCCAATGATAACGTTGTCATAAAGTTGTTTTACGGCATCGATGTTGTAATGTAATTACAATACATTCATTTAAATAGACTAAATTATTAATTTAGTTGTTCAAGCATAAAACAAGATTTAAGGCTATTTAAGATCACAGAAACTCCATTGAAAATACTGGGGTAAAATAAACTGTCATAATATAAAGACATGATGGGCGAAAATGTAATTGAATGCAGTGCTTCTTGTCCGGTCTGACACCTACTTTATATCCTATAACCATCAATCAGTAAAGAACAGCGATTTTTAAAGAAAGCAGACCTTAAACGTGGCAATTTTTTAATGGAAAGACAGTTCACAGGAAGCACTGAGGCTGGCTGGCTGAAATTAAAAAAGGTCTGTGTGCATGTACACCATTATTGCTGCAGTAAAAACAAACGCAAAGAACATTTCCAGAATAAGATGTTATCAGGACATATTGAATGCCAAGGCACATTCTTTTATATGTATACCTTTTGGTCAATTTTTTTGATTGTTTTACAGAAAATAGCTGCTGTGCTTCTGTGACTCCCGGCTAGAGACTCTAATGTAATGGTCTCAAACTCCTGGAGCGCCACAGCTCTGCAGATTTGAGCTCCAACAACCTCCAAATCACACCCGCTGAATAGTCTATACTAGTTTTGAACACCTTGGCTGCGTCCGAAACTGCATACTTCCGTACTATATAGTACGCTAAAATCAGTATGCAAGCCGAGTATAATGTCTGAATTCATAGAATTCTAAAATTAGTATGCAAGAAGTACCTGGATGACTAACTACCTCTGGTGAGATTCTGAAGTGTGTATCCCATGCACGCTGTGCTATTTCATGAATAGGAGTGAAGCGACGCAACTGGCGCATGTAGGTCACGTGACCATGACAAAATGGCGGGTGTAGTATGTCCGAAATCTATTCATACTTTTCATATTCATACTGTAAACAACCCACTTTTCTAGTGGCCGAGTAGTACGTTTAAATTCAAATGCAGTACCTACTGAGTAATAGGTGGTTTCAGACGCAGCCTTTGTCGTGAATTTGACTTCTTATCAATTAGAAATGATCAGACCAGAGGTTTTGAATATCAGAAAATAGACTTTATTCTCCATAATAAAGTCGAGAAAGAGCAGAGCAGACGCCAGAGCATTTTGAAGTCTGTCCTGTACACTTCCTATCTCTGGTACTCTTTTTCCAAAGTCTCTCCTGCTCCTTCTAAAGTTTCTGTGTGTTTCCAAAATCTTTATACGGTTATTTGACACACCCCTAGGTGTCTCATTTTAACTTTAAACCATTTTAGGATAGGTTTTTACTCTAGGTGGCCCTGCTATTCTTGGCTCTCAGCCCACTAGCTCATGTCAACAGAGACGTTACAGGTCTGTGTCAGCAACTGTTTTGACACCAGAGCATAGATGCAAAATAACTAAGTGTTTACATACATTGTCATGATAGGATAATAACTTGATAATATGTTACTCCTTCTAACTTCTGACACATATAGCTTCATACAAGTATTTAACATATATAATCAGTGCTTTACATATTCAGTTATACACAATCAGTCATTCAGTCATTCTTCTCCTAGTGTTGCTGCTGTGCTGGCATACTCATCTTACACAGTATTTTTAACACACGCTGGCATGTTTGCTGCAAACACTACATACATTTTGAGAAGAGAAAATTAACTGCTTTACACTTAGAAAATACTTTACACTGAGAGAATAAAATCTTCTTCACCTTTGTTTAGTTGGATCAGTGATTAGGCTTGGAGCAAAACTGTGCGGATTTGCAGCCATCCATGAATTAAGTTTGAGACTCTAATGCATGTGAGGACAATTTATAGGCTTTTTTAACAGCAACTGGAATAATAAAACTAGTCTATGTCATTATATGAAATTCAAATAATGAGCGCTATGATGCACACACCACATAATGATAATCCTTTCACAAATAGCTGAGTTAATAGACCATTTCAATGTGGTTGTGTCTTTGGCCCATGAACATTTCCTGTTTGTTATCAAACAATTTCATAACTGTAACAAAAGGCAATTCAGTCATGACTTAACATTAGAACAGCTACTGTATCATAACATTATTTATCAATATTTATCAAAACTCTTTTTGGATTCTCAGAAGCTATAGAAATTAAAAATGTAACACAGGAAATATGTTGGGACCATTTTTTTTTGTTTACATTGCTCAAAATGGTCCATAAATAAATTTCAAACAAAGATGGAGTTTATTATGCCCCTTTTTACAAGATGTAAAATAAGGCCCAATCCCAATTCTAGCCCTTAGCCCATCCCCTTACTCCTACCCCTCGTTTTGCGGGTTCACATCAAGGGGTAGGGTTTTCCCAATTCTGTTTAGCTATGACTATTTATAATCCATAATAATAACTCCTATATAGCAGTCTTACAACATTCTGACTCTCTGACCCTCGAATACCCTATCAGTAAAGTCTAGCGGCTGGGTATGGGCTTTTTACTGTGTCTGCTATAATTTTAATATTGTTTTCGGTGTGTTTACATGATGAATATGGCCACTGTGTTAAATGCACAGTATTACGATCTTATTGCCACATTGTATCGTTATGATAACATAATAAACGCCTTCAGCGATTTCCTAAAGATATATACAAAAAAATAGCACAACTGGAATAACTACAGCAGTCGCGATCGTCTGATCTCATATGAAGCAAGACATCTCGATGACATTTGATGACGTGTGCAGGTGCTGTAGTGCTGTCCCAATTTTTAGGGGTAAATTTTAAAGCCCTTTCCTTTCACCCTCGGTGGAGTAGGGTAGGAGTCCAAAAATAGAATTGGGATTGGGCCTACGTCACTGATGTCCCTAGAGTGTGTATATGATGTTTCAGCTCAAAATACCACATAAATAATGTTTTATAAATCTTTAAATCTGCCCCTTTTAGCCTTTGATTCTAATTGTGCCATTTTGGTGATCATCGCTTTAAATTCAAATGAAATTGTGCTCTTTTGAAAAGAGGGTGGAGCTACAAATCCCTCTGTGTTAGCATAGAGGCACATTCAAAAACAAGACTAACTTCATATGCTACTGAGGGAGAGATCATCACTAATGGGCGGGGTTTCAATCAAAGTGTCAATCAAAGTGTTTCTACAGACTGATTTTAAAGTGTGATTATAAAATATATAATAAATTGATTTGTACAATTAGAAGCTGGTTATATTCACAGACTGTTGCTACACAACTGTGTTTAAACCCCTAATAAAAGTGATTTCTGCATAATAGACCCCTTTAGGAGAACCTAAAGATCTATATTGTAAAACTTTTACGAATGCTTTAAACAGAAGTCTTGTAAATGGGTCTATGAGACATTCTTTATAGTATTTGGGTTATAAAATGATTTGGAATTTTGTTTTGACATTGTAGTCGACCTGTTTAACATTTCTGAAATACCAGGAATGGTGCAATGTGCAAGACGATTTCATATAATTGCAACATTATATTAAAAGAAGAATCATGTTCAACTTAGTCCAGCTTTACATGTTTTATCAACTTCAAACAAGTACTTTCCTTTCTGTTCCCAGCTATTGAATGTGGAGTTCCTACAATTAAATTTGGTAACCAGACTGAAGGAAATCCTCCATACCTACATAAAAGCCAAGCCACTTTTGAATGCTTGCCAGGTTACAGGATGAATGGTTCGGCCACATCAGTGTGTGAGGAGAGAGGCTGGTCTGCACTGCCTGAATGTGTTAAAGGTAAGCTTAACCTTCTGAAGGCCTTAACACTTGCCATTTTTCCCCAAGCTGTGCATTCATGGAATGAGTGATAAGAAGGCCCTCACAGAATCTGAAGCATTCTGATGAGAAACCGCTGCATTCTGATGATTTAAACATGGTGGAATGTGTTAAATGGAGCCTGAATGTTGCACTTTTATTGGTAGCTAACTGTGTTATTTGAAGTGTCATTGGAAAGAATTTTTCATAGCACATTTAGCATATTTTTGTCAGTATCCATCACTCAAATATGACAGCAAAAACTAAAATTTCTATTAATTAAATAATCCTGCAAAAAAAGGAATCTTGTCTATGTATACAGTGCATAACACAAATGAGATGAGTACACCCTTTTTGAAAATGAGTATGTTTATGCATTTCTGAGTGAATATCCGCTTTTCAAGTGTGACGTCACTAAACGCGGATTAGTTTTAAGAAACACTGATTTCATTACAATTCTAAATGGCATCTTTGGAAATTTTTTCTGCTAGAGATACTGTTGTCCTAAAAAACAACAACAAAAAAAAAAAACGTAAATAAAGAATCTTACACATACCATAGGAATGGTATAGCAGAAAATTTTGGTGGTTTTAAAACCTTGACTTTTCCAAACCACTGTATACCTTGAAAACATGCCTAGGGGAGACTCAACAAATGGTAATCATAAATGTTTGCAAACCGATGTTATACTATAAAAAATCACAATCACATTATATCCATGCCTAATATTAGATGGCCAGAAAGTGTTAAATTTTTTATATATTGTTAAAATAGTGGTGTCTGTGATGCAGCAATCAGAGAGACTGTTGTGTACACCATGACTTTATATAAAATTCGACTAAAAAGAGGTCATAAACAAACATTTTCTCAATTAAAATGGGTTGTATCTTGGACCTAGATACAGTATTCCATTCGTCACTACTTAACAAGCGAATAGATAATATATTTTGGTACATTAAACAAACAGGAGGGCGGCGCGGTGGCACAGTGGGTAGCTCTGTTGCCTCACAGCAAGAAGGCCGCAGGTTCGAGCCTCGACTGGGTCTGAGTTTGCATGTTCTCCCTGTGTTTGCGTGGGTTTCCTTTGGGTGCTCCGGTTTCCCCCTTAAATCTAAAGTCTACTCTCTCTTTCTCTTTCTCTCTCGCTCGCTTGCTTCCTTCCTTCAACTCTCTCTCTCTCTCTCTCTCTCTGTGTCAATTCTCAGCAACGCCCACTCCAGTATCCCATTCGTCTGTAAAGATGTCAATCTCAATTACACCCTGTGATGTCATCACCTTTGCTGCCAATCGGAATGGGAGCTCAAAGTTTGAAAGGGACACGAGTGGGGAAGCTCATTCTGCTTGCTCTGTCTTGCCTGCTTTCTCTTTGCCTTTTTTGTGTACGTTTTGGCTGGTTGTTATATGCTATGATATTAATGTAAATTTAGAGTTTGGTTTAGATTTTGCTGTTTGACTTTTCACTTTTGTAAATAAACACTTATTTTTGCTGTATTTTGGTAGTCGTTTTGCTATTTTGCCACCAACTCAACACAAAATGTAATCGCATCAATGTTTATGTTATGGTAACACCATCATGTTACCTCTTTTAAACCTTAAAACCAAACTTGAAAGTTGTAACAGGGTGTTTCCCAGTGATGGGTTGCAGCTGGAAGGGCATCCGCTGTGTAAAACATATGCTGGATAAGTTGGCGGTTCATTTCGCTGTGGTGACCCCAGATTAGTAAAGGGGCTACACCTAAAAGAAAATTAATGAATGAATGTGTAACGTGAAATGACACTGACAAAGGGGTGCGGATCCAAATGCAGGGTTTATTTGTGAACCGAAATGACATTGACAAAGGGGTGCGGATGCAAATGCAGGGTTTATTAGCAAGATGGTCAGGCAAGCAACAGTCAACACAGCAAACAGATGTATACGGGCAATCCAGAGTCGTGGTCATTAAACAGGCAAAAGATCAAAAGGCAGGCAGCAGACAATGTAAAACAGACAAAACAAAGCCAGATTTAAACACAGAAAGGAAGGTAAGGACAATGCCTTGTAATGTTCACAATTCAGTATAACAAGACTCAGCCACTTCTGTGTGTTTGTGTGCTGTTTAAATAGTAATCAGTCTATGAGCAGCTTCAGCTGTGTGAGTGTAATCAATGGAGACTTGGAGCATGTGTGTGTGTGGTTTGCACGACTGGATCTTGTAGTCCATATAACGGCAGATTTTTAGTTCTATGTGATCTGTGTTTACCATCTGCACAGGCTGGATCGCTGGTGATCGTGACAGAATGAAACAAAAGTTGTTGTTTTTTTACACAAAGTTTTTTATATTAATTAAATTAAGGAATGTAATAATTACATTTAAGTCTTGCAAAATCTTGATTAAATTTGATATTTTTTATGGTTCTCTTGATTTGTTTTAATTTTATTTTTGCTAATATTTTCTTTGGGTTGTACAAATATTAGCACCATGATTTAAGTTACTTTGTTTGATTAGTTTCAGCTTTGGCACTGATTAATGTATTAATTAATATAGTTAATAATAATATTAAGTACAATGAAATAATAATTATTTAATACAACTAATATTATTAATTATATAAATGAATTAATATTAACATAGAAAGTAGTCATTTAAAAGAGATTGGCATGGGGTTTGCTTATGAACACACACACATTGGTATTGGTGGTTATCAGGGACTCTCCGTAGGCAGAATATATTTTGTCTTACAAAACACTGATTAAATAATCCACTACCTACCACTAAACCCAACCCAACCCAAAATTTGATCATCAAAAGACCCCATTAAGAATCATTTTGAAACTCTTTGAATAACAACAACATCAGGCAGATCCTTGTAGATAGAGTATATACTAATAGAGTATAACTACAGTATGTCATTCCCATGTTAATACAAGTTCTTGTAAACCACCAAAACCAGCACACACACACACACACACACACACACACACACACACACACACACACACACACACACACACACACACACAAATATACATTTAGATGATGCTGTGCCATTTTCTTTCAGCCATCCTACTACAGCCAGCAGAAACCACCACAGACGTTGCATCAACAGTCACCACAGACATTGCAACAACAAACGCAGTATTCTGTAGTAAGAATGAGTCCCACCAATACACTACCATATGTCTTATTTTAACTTTAATTATCTGTCTTTGCTTATTGAATGTGTTTTATTGCAGAAGAAGAAAAAGAGGAGGAGCACTTCATTACTGTCTCGCAGAGTGAGTCATCCTTTAAGTGATACATTTACATGTAGAATTGTCTGACTACACCACCCTCAGGGAAAGTAATGTGGTCACTGTAGACTGTCGAGTAGCATATGTCACCGTACAATATAACAGTCAATGATGGCGATGAGTTATTTTGTCTTGTTTCAGTTCCAAGGAAGAGAAGAATCATTTAGATAGTGTGCTCTACAGAAACAGAGACCCATGAAATCAAAGAAAAAAACATATTTAAATATTGGGCCTAGAAACCTGTAATAATAATTCTAAGTGAAGTTTGATAAACTAATTTTGAGAGGAGCACGTGATATGATTGACCGCTGCTGATCTCTCATCCGCGATCATCGATGAGTCAATCAGGGGTGCGTTTCCCAAACAACAACGTAGCTTGCAGCTGAGCTATCACAGTATGATGCATTGTTTGGAAAAATAACGATGTAGTGACAAATGTTTCCCAAGCCGTAGTTTCTCTGTTGCAGATCCATCATTTGAACCACGTTAGTAGTAAAACGCCCATAATGATGCTCTAAATAGGGTGGAGGTACAACTTCTTTAGAGAAGATCCCTATAATTTTGTTGTGCAAATTATATTGTTGTTCATGCACATGCATTTAAAAAAAATCCAATATAGGTTTTGGTAAAAACATGCACTCACTTTCCTTATTAATTGAAATATATGTAAACAGCACATATAGGGCCTGTGTTTTCTTTACAAATATTATTGAGAACATTACATATTCTTTTTTAAAACATAAAATCACTTACAAAAGCTAACACTTATTCTAATATCAAATATAAATCATATAATAAATAAATACTTAATGAGGCTATTTATCAAGAAATTATATTTAATATTTATTATTTATTAGGAAGGTGACGCAGTGGTGAAGTAGGTAGTACTGTCGCCTCACAGCAAGAAGGTCACTGGTTCGAGCTTTGGCTGAGTCAGTTGGCGTTTCTGTGAGGAGTTTGCATGTTCTCCCTGTGTTCGCATGGGTTTCCTCCGGGTGCTCTGGTTTCCCCCATCGTCTAAAGACATGTGCTGTAGTTCAGTTGGGTAAGCTAAATTGTCTGTACTCTATGTGTGTGTGTGTGTGTGTGTGTGTGTGTTTGTGTGTGTGTTTGTGTTTGTGTTTGTGTGTGTGTGTGTGTGTGTGTGTGTGTGTGTGTGTGTGTGTGTGTGTGTGTGTGTGTGTGTGTGTGTGTGTGTGTGTGTGTGTGTATGTGTGTGTGTGTGTGTGTATGGATTTTACTCAGTACTGGGTTGCGGCTGGAAGGGCATCCGCTGTGTAAAACATATGCTGGATAAGTTGGTGGTTCATTCTGCTGTGGTGACCCCAGACAAATAAAGAGACTAAGCCAAAGTAAGATGAATGAATGAATTAATTAATGAATTTATAGTTTAACAGATAATACTAACACCCCCAAATCATTCATTTTCATTTCAGGGGGACATTAAAATGTATTCAAATGTTCACTCTTAGATATTGCTTAATACTAATAGCAGGTTTGACAAACCCTGGTGAACATGGGGAGAACATGCAAACTCCACACAGAAATGCTAACTGACCCATCCGGGGCTCGAACCAGTGACCTTCTTGCTGTGAGGCAACTGCGCTACCACCTGTGCCACTGTGTCACCAACTATATATACGTTTTTTTATAAATACAGTATATAAAATATTTAAGCATTCAGAATGTAGCATCTGGTTTTTATGCCAATAAGAAGCAATGTTTTTTTTATTGCATTATCAGTGCACTTTATTTTTTCATAAAGGGCCCTATCAATGTGGCGCAAGGCGCGGTGCAATAGTCTTTTGCTACTTTCAGCTCTGCGCAAGGGTCATTTTGAGTTGTAGCGCCACACTGTTTAAATAGCAAATGCATTTGCGCTCAAATGTGCGCCAATAGGCGTTCTGGTCAAAACAAGCAGGCGTGTTTTGGCGTGTTGCTATTTTGAGAAACTGTAAATAGTCTGTTCTTTAGACCAGAACAAAGTCGATCTATTGTCTGGTGCAAAGTGCGCCTGGCTTACACACTACACATGTAGAGCAATACGCAAATATCTTTTCATGTGAAAAAGATAATATATTAAGGATATATATATATATATATATATATATATATATATATATATATATATATATATATATATATATATATATAATAAGGATATATATAGGATATAAATATAAATGATTAAAATTTTACAAAACATTAATTTCTAGCCTACATGAATTTAAAAACCACTGCCTTACTTTCTTCATCTCGGGAGGCTTTTTCAGTTCATTCAATTTGCTTTTGTGTAATGTTATTATTATTAGCAGTATTATTTATTATATCCATAAGAGCAGCTGGCTCTTAAAGGTAATGGGAGATGAGACTCTGATAGGTTTATTCTCGAAACACACCTATAACTCATTAAGAAAAAAACTCAACTCTTTTAGACCATGCGCCACGGTGCAAAGCGGATTATCCCTGTCAGGGTCGGTGAGGGGAAATGGGGAAAAAGGAGCGAGGACTCAAGTGCAGAATAAATGGGAATTTATTAAATAATAAAAATAAAATAAAATGCAAAATAAACTACCCCGAGGGGGAAAACATTAACAAAACAAATACATACAAACAGGACTGGGCAGGCTGGCAACGATGATAACTGGAAACATGACAAGACAAGGGTTTAAACAACAACATGTGATGACGAACTGGCACAGGACAGCAAAAGTGAGGGGTATATAAACTGTAGAAAATTAACACACAAACAGGTGAACACAATTAACTAATAATGGGTTAACAAGGAGGGTGGGATAAGACAATAGACGGGAGAGCGCATGACACAGAGAGACACACAAGCCATGCGCTCACTTAACAGGACAAGAACATGCAGCCAATGAGAGAACTCATTAACCGCATGTTCATGACAACAAACACTGAAACACACGACAAAAGCACGTGACCACAATGTAAACACCAAGCCACGTGCTTTGACAAGAGACGCAAGACATGAGCACACGATAGATAAACACCTTACCGTGCGCTCACACATAAGCAACGCGCATGCTTCATCTCAGCGCCAACCAAAACTGAAACCAACTAGACGGAGGCGCCGAGAATAAAGCAGCGCGCTGCTGACAGAACAAACACAAACACTAGTACAAGAGCGCGCGCGTCTGAGGGACGCAGAGCGTGCGCGGCCACATCAAGTGGCAGCGCGCACACTCTGCGTACACCCACGACGGCGCGCGCACACAGACACAGAAACAGGACCAGACATGGAGGAGTAGTGTCAGAGCTCTGCCACCAAAACAAGAATTTACAAGACCAAAGTGGCAGAACCCTGACACTAGCCCCCCCCCAAAAGGGACGCCACCTGGCGTCCCTAAAGGGAACATCTAACAAGGTACAAGACACACTACAAGACAACAAAACAGGCAACATCAACAGACACAAGACAGGGAGGTGAACAGGCAAGACGACATGAAGGGGGGGAGGGAGGGAAGCCAAGCCAGACCCAAAACGACAAACAAGGGAGGGATGGGAGGGCAAGACAAGGGAGGATCAGTCCAGGGTGGGACCGGAGGAACTGTCCAGGGTGGGTCCAGCGGGTCGAGAGCCCTAGCAGGGAACCAGGGTGGAGCCGGAGGGTCCGTCCAGGGTGGAGGAAAGGAACACCAGGGAGGGGCAGGAGGGACGACCCAGGGAGTGTCTATGAGGGGAAACAAGACCAGAGGTCTGAGGGGGGCCGGCAGGGCAAGGAGCCGGGCTGGGGCCAGCAGGGCTAGACGTCTGGGTGGTGCCGGCAGGGAAAGACGTCTGGGTGGTGCCGGCAGGGAAAGACGTCTGGGTGGTGCCGGCAGGGCAAGGAGCCGGGCTGGGGCCGGCTGGGCAAGACGTCTGGGTGGTGCCGGCAGGGCAAGGAGCCGGGCTGGGGCCGGCAGGGCTAAACGTCTGGTAGGTGCCGGCAGGGCAAGGAGCCGGGCTGGGGCCGGCAGGGCTAAACGTCTGGTAGGTGCCGGCAGGGCAAGGAGCTGGGCTGGGGCCGGCAGGGCTAGACGTCTGGGTGGTGCCGGCAGGGAAAGACGTCTGGGTGGTGCCGGCAGGGAAAGACGTCTGGGTGGTGCCGGCAGGGCAAGGAGCCGGGCTGGGGCCGGCAGGGAAAGACGTCTGGGTGGTGCCGGCAGGGCAAGGAGCCGGGCTGGGGCCGGCAGGGAAAGACGTCTGGGTGGTGCCGGCAGGGCAAGGAGCCGGGCTGGGGCCGGCAGGGAAAGACGTCTGGGTGGTGCCGGCAGGGCAAGGAGCCGGGCTGGGGCCGGCAGGGAAAGACGTCTGGGTGGTGCCGGCAGGGCAAGGAGCCGGACTGGGACCGGCACTGAGCGGCGCTCAGGGGCTGGAGCCGACACTGGAGGGCGCTCAGGGGCTGGAGCCGACACTGGAGGGCGCTCAGGGGCTGGAGCCGACACTGGAGGGCGCTCAGGGGCTGGAGCCGACACTGGAGGGCGCTCAGGGGCTGGAGCCGACACTGGAGGGCGCTCAGGGGCTGGAGCCGACACTGGAGGGCGCTCAGGGGCTGGAGCCGACACTGGAGGGCGCTCAGGGGCTGGAGCCGACACTGGAGGGCGCTCAGGGGCTGGAGCCGACACTGGAGGGCGCTCAGGGGCTGGAGCCGACACTGGAGGGCGCTCAGGGGCTGGAGCCGACACTGGAGGGCGCTCAGGGGCTGGAGCAACCCTCGCAGAAGAGGCCTTTCTCTTCCGCCTCCGCTTTTGGGTGCGGGTTAACCCTTGGGGGGAGGACATGGACTGGGAGATGGTGCTGGTGGTGGTGGTGGTGGTGAGAGGGGTCCATTCCCCCTCCAGGATCTCCCTCTCCATCCTCAGACAGGAATAGTCCACCACCTCCCAATACGTCCATGTCCCGATATCACCCAGCTCCTCCCAATCGAATGGCTCATCCAATCCAGCCAGAAAGATGTGGATGAGGGTGGTCTCACTGAACCCAAGCCCCCGGACTGCCTCGAGAAGATCCTCGGCGTAGATGCCAAAGGCGCGATGGTTCTGCCTGTGAGACAGTCCTCTGGCTGGGGGTTGGTCGATGGGTCCTTCATGCTGGGAGCAAGCTGGGCGCAGAAATAGTCCCATTTCCGCTGAGTCCTCTAATTTGGCCAGTTCGTACTGTCAGGGTCGGTGAGGGGAAATGGGGAAAAAGGAGCGAGGACTCAAGTGCAGAATAAATGGGAATTTATTAAATAATAAAAATAAAATAAAATGCAAAATAAACTACCCCGAGGGGGAAAACATTAACAAAACAAATACATACAAACAGGACTGGGCAGGCTGGCAACGATGATAACTGGAAACATGACAAGACAAGGGTTTAAACAACAACATGTGATGACGAACTGGCACAGGACAGCAAAAGTGAGGGGTATATAAACTGTAGAAAATTAACACACAAACAGGTGAACACAATTAACTAATAATGGGTTAACAAGGAGGGTGGGATAAGACAATAGACGGGAGAGCGCATGACACAGAGAGACACACAAGCCATGCGCTCACTTAACAGGACAAGAACATGCAGCCAATGAGAGAACTCATTAACCGCATGTTCATGACAACAAACACTGAAACACACGACAAAAGCACGTGACCACAATGTAAACACCAAGCCACGTGCTTTGACAAGAGACGCAAGACATGAGCACACGATAGATAAACACCTTACCGTGCGCTCACACATAAGCAACGCGCATGCTTCATCTCAGCGCCAACCAAAACTGAAACCAACTAGACGGAGGCGCCGAGAATAAAGCAGCGCGCTGCTGACAGAACAAACACAAACACTAGTACAAGAGCGCGCGCGTCTGAGGGACGCAGAGCGTGCGCGGCCACATCAAGTGGCAGCGCGCACACTCTGCGTACACCCACGACGGCGCGCGCACACAGACACAGAAACAGGACCAGACATGGAGGAGTAGTGTCAGAGCTCTGCCACCAAAACAAGAATTTACAAGACCAAAGTGGCAGAACCCTGACAATCCCGTCCTTAAATTAGCAAAAATGCATTCTGACATGCCCTGAAAGCGTTTGCGCCCTGCGTTTTGTGCTCTGCGCATGGACCGTCAAAATAGAGCCCTAAATCTTTGGTCCAATCAAATGCTCTCTATTATCTGAAATGCCCCACCCCCTATAAGATGATTATACATTTACATGTGAACAAGTGTTCAGACCAAGTGTTCGTCTAAATATTAAGTAGTTTATTCATTTATGCATGCATGTATGGCTAGGGAAATTCTCAGAGTTTTATGTATATCTAACAAATTATCATTTCCTTTTATTCATGTATTTCTAATCAAATTACTTTTGATCTTTCAGATAATTCAGTTTGGATAAAAGTTGGATCAGTGTTGGGTAAGTTACTTCAAAAAAGTAATCATTAATTACACCAATCAAATTGTGTTTTAATTACTTTTATAATTACTTTGTCTGAAAAGCAACTTAACTACTAAATACATAATTTAATTACTCGACTCAAAAAGGGGCAGGCATCAGCAAGCAGAACATTTGCATTTAAAGAGAGACACGCAGCAACTGTATGGGGGGGGGGGGGTTCCAACATGCTATAATAAAATCAATTCACAAGGTATTTCATGCTAAAACCTCATGAGACATATTCTTAGGATACTCGTGCTGTATGACTTAACACTAATATGACATAATATACATTTATTTAATATTTCAAAGCATACAATGTCAGATCTTTTACACAAATTAACTAAATAAAAGTACAATATATTTTATTAACATTTATGATCATTTAATAAAGTGTTTTAAATATATATATATATATATATATATATATATATATATATATATATATATATATATATATATATATATACAAATTTCCTTTGTTTTTTTTACAGCAACATTGGCCATTGTGTGCATTTTATGTGGTTTGCTGCATTATAACTATAAACATAAAGGGTGAGTATATATTTCAGCCTGATTGCTTTAATGTCATTCTAGCTAGTTCTGATTTCAGCATGGCAGTCGGTTACTCCACTTCATCTGCATGCAGCCGTAGACATGCATTCATTCACACGTTATTTTGATGCTTTCTCGTGTCGTCTCTTGCATGAATCCCATCTTTTCATATGCTGAATATTTTCACTGTCATTCAGAAAGCTTGATGATTTGTGGCTGCAGATCATTTTTAATGAGTTGGTTTCAGTGACAGGCATGCTTGTTTGGCAGATCTGAATTTTGACTCTCAGTGAAGTCAGAAAGTAATTTCAGTTAAATTAATTAAAGAGACAATCCACTCTAAACTTAACATTTACTTATAATTTCCTCCTCAAGTGCTTTGAGAACTTTTTTTTGTCCTGTTAAACGCAAAACAAGCTACTTTGAAACTTGTAGTCATTGGAGTCCATACACTGTTAATGATTTTTGTAAATTATACAGTATATAACTGTAATATGAACTGTATTTTACTGTAGGACATGTATGCAGTATGTTACT
Organism: Danio rerio; assembly: GCF_052040795.2. Classification (NCBI taxonomy): domain Eukaryota; kingdom Metazoa; phylum Chordata; class Actinopteri; order Cypriniformes; family Danionidae; genus Danio; species Danio rerio. Next base: position 49,547,846 of record NC_141026.1, on the reverse strand, counting down.
GTATTTTAAAGTTGCATTGTGAAAATTACTGTATATTTTACAACAAAGACATACATACAATTCTGGTAATACATATAGGATACAGAAGGAGTGCTTAACCCTGTTCCTGGAGATCTACCTTCCTACAAAGTTCAGCTCCAACCCTGATCAAACAAACCTAAAGCAATAAAATAGGACCTGAACAGCATATGATAAATACAGACAGGTGTGTTTGATATGCGTTGCAACTGAAATCTGCATTAAGGTAGATCTCCATGAACAGGGTTGAGCTCCCCTGGTATACAGTTAGATAAGTGGTGCTGTAAATGTAAATAGAGTATTTTTGCTGTGATTGATTTACAGTCAGTCACTGGTGAACTGCTGCCAGTAAGTTACTGTAGATATTACAGGAAATTGTTAACAGTGTATTAGGCAAAACTTACTGTGGAAGTCAATGGCTAGTGAGTATTTTTCAGCATATCTTTTTTTGTGTTTAATGGAAGAAATTCTAATAGGTTTCAAAATAAGTGAAGTGTCAGTAAATAGTGACCGAATTTTCACTTTTGGGTAAACTGTCTCTTTAATACTTGCCAAAAGCTCAACATGGTTACTAATTAATGGCAATCAGGTTAACCCCTTTAATATATACATAGTCTATATACATTTATTTACTCCTTTGAATCACAATATGGGAATCTTGATCTCTGCCCCGACAACTTTTGATGTTAAAAATTCAATTCTATAGTTTAACAAAGTGGATTTGACTGACATTTTACATCTTGTGTATAAAATAATATATATAGTTCAAGTAAGAATTATTAGCCCCCCTGTATATTTCCCCCCAATTTCTGTTTAACAGAAATAAAAAAAAAATTCCAACACATTTCTAAACTTAATAGTTTTAATAACTCATTTCTTATAACTGATTTATTTATTTCTATCTTTGCCATGATGACAGTAAATAATATTTAACTAGATTTTTTAAGATAATAGTATTTAGCTTAAAGTGCAATTTAAAGGCTTGTTAATTAGGTTAATTACGTAATTTAGGGTAACTAGGCAAATCATTGTATAAAAGTAGTTTGTTCTGTAACTAACTCTTAAGGAGGCTAATTCTAATGTGAAGTAGATGTTGGCAAGAGAGGTGCGGATCCAAATGCAGGTTTATTTATGCAGAGAAGGTCAGGCATGCAATGGTCAACACAGGGACAAAAACATGTATGCAGGCAAATCCAGAGTTGTAGTCAGTACAGGCAGGCAGGCAGCAGGAAATGTAAACAAACAAACTAGGCGAGGGTCAAAAACACAGCAAGAAAAAAACGCAATGTTCACAAAACTATTCAACAAGACTCAGCAACAATATGTGTGTTTGTGCTGTTTTTATAGTTCTTGTAGTCATTCTTTCCTCCAGTCTAATCACTGGAGACTTGGAGCAGGTGTGTGTTGCATGACAGGACTTGTAGTTCATATGAGACAGGATTGTAGTCCATGTAAATGTGAATTTTCTCCAGCGATCTAGAGAAGTTAGATCACTGGTGATCGTGACACTAATTATATTAACCTTAGAATTTTTTTTTTATTATTATTATTATCATTAAAAACTGCTTTCATTCTAGAAATAAAATAAGACTTTTTTTCCCAGAAAATAAAAATATTATCAGACATACTGTGGAAAATGTCTGTTAAACATGATTTGGGAAATATTTGAAAAAGAAATTCACAGGATGGCTAATAATTTTGACTTCAACAATATACAGTTGAAGTCAAAATTATAAGTCTTTCATTTCATTTTTTTCTTTTTAAATATTTCCCAAATTATGTTTAACAGATCAAGTACATTTTCACAACATTTTCTATAATATTTTTTCTTCTAAAAAAGGTCATTTGATTCATTTCGGCTAGAATAAAAGTTTTTAGGTCACTATTATTAGCCCCTTTTAAGCTATATTTTTTCTCAATAGTCAGAACAAACCATCATTATACAACAACTTGCCTAATTACCCTAACCTGCCAAGTTAACCTGATTAACCTAGTTAAGCCTTTGAATGTCACTTTATGCTTAATATCTTGAAAAAATATCTAGTAAAATTTTATGTTCTGTCATCATAGCAAAGATAAAAGTAAATCAGTTATTAGAGATGAGTTAATAAAACTATTATGTTTAGTAATAAAAATCTGCTCTCCGTAAACAAAAATTGGGTTTTCTCCGGGTGCTCTGGTTTCCCCCACAAGTTCAAGGACATGCGGTATAGGTAAATTTTGTGAGCTAAAAGCTGTCCATAGCGTATGTGTGAATAAGACTGTATGGGTGTTTCCCAGTGATGGGTTGCAGCTGGAAGGGCATCCGCTGTGTAAAACATGTGCTGGATAAGTTTGCAGTTCATTCTGCTGTGGCGACCTCAGATTAATAAAGGGACTAAGCCGAAAAGAAAATGAATGAATGAAAAATACAATATAGGCGTCACGGTGGCACAGTGGGTAGCAAGTAGGTTCGAGTCCCGGCTGGACCAGTTGACATTTCTGTGTGGAGTTTGCATGCTCTGTTTGTGTGGATTTCCTCCGGGTGCTCCAGTTTCCCCACACAGTCCAAACACATGTGCTGTAGGTAAATTGGGTAAACAAAATTGGCCATAGTGTATGAATGTGTGTGAATGTGAGAGTGTATGGGTGTTTCCCAACACTGGGTTGCAGCTAGAAGGGCATCTGCTCCATAAAAAAACATATGCCGGAATAGTTGGTGGTTCATTCCACTGTGAAAACCCCTGTGAAATTAAGGAATAAGCTGAAGGAAAATTAATAAATGAATGAATAATGTATATTTTGAATAAATGTGTTATCAGACGTTTACAGAATAAAGCAAATATTTGCATTTTACTAAAACTTAATAAATCCAGTTAATCCAAAGAAAATGGTAAGCAAATAAGGTGTGCTGTGAGAAAGAAAAGCTTGGTTTGGTGCTTGTAATACAAAATCACAAGAATAACTCTGCAGAGTTAATGTCTGACCAGATACTAATTATAAACAGCATGCAGAATGAATGGCTAATTTAATATTAACCCCCTAAAAATGAACATGTCCAATAAATAATGTATAATAATGACTTTATCTCCTCATTTGATAATGCTGCATAGTTCATACAATACTGGCGAAGATCAGAGGACAAAAGACGGGTTATTGCTATATCAGACTTTATAAAGCCAAGGTATCTACCCATGCTAAATCCTCAATATGAACTTTTGCTTGTATCATCAAATGCACTCATTAGTTCTGGTGTTAGTTGCAAAGTAGTCGGTAACAGTTTTAAAACAATGGACTATTAGTTAATGTATTTACTAACATTTACAAGCTATTAGTATTACATTTATTACAGTGTTTATTTATCTTTGCTCACCTTAGTTAATGTCATTTGAATTGAATAATATTAGCTAAATCGCTGTGCATTAACTAATGTGAACAAGCCAATGCAATCTCAAGGCAATTCGTAACTTTTTGATTTAGTGGCTAATTAATATGAATTTGACCAATCTAATTAGTACAATTTAGTATGATTTGCTCATCACCCAATAACGGTTGAGTTTATGGTGGGATTGGGTGCCACACCTCCTTTTTAAAATCGTACATTTTAGCCACGTACAAATTAGCCACTAAACTGACAAAACGTAAAAAAAAAAAAAAAAATCCTTGTGAGATCAGGCTGGAACAAGCACAACTTTAAATGGTAATAATGCATTAGTAAATATTGAACTATGATTAATGAATGCTTTACAAGATTATTGATATAAGTTAATGATAGTAATTACATTAACTAATGGACTATTATTCTAAAGTGTTACCAAACAGTCTCCATTAATTTATTATTCTCAATATGTTTTTGTGTCATCATTAATTTCCCTTAATGTGTTTTCTCTGGACTTTTATCACAGGCCAAACAATCGGACGGCTCCTTTGTTGTAGCTTCATTCCTCCAAGCGGACCCAAGTTTTACACATTGATTTATTTATTTATAATTGCTATGTATTTCTAGGCTTCAAATGACCAAATATAAAGATGATATTTTTGTATTGTAGCATTAAAGATTTTGTTTTTCTAATCTTTTAAAATGACCTGGGTGTGTTTTTCACCCCCACACAATGTGACTAAATCCTGACCTCAGAACTGTTTTTTTTTTTTTTTTTTTGGTCTCGTTACCAAGAATCCACCCAAAAGAATTTAGTTTCCACTCATGTTTTGGTTTTTAGGAAAGTTTTAGTGGGATGTTGACAGCGTGTCTCAGGTCAGGTCAGATTTTCTGTGATCATTGGTGAAATGGAATCTGATTCTGGATGAGCAAACGTTGTTGAATTATTGCACAAGTGTTACTTTAACATCAGCAGACTTGAAAGGTTTCCAGGACAATAGCAGAGAGTATGTGTCTGCTATTCAAGCCAAGCACTTCATCAGCTGGAGAGTCATGGAGACAATGAGCTCGGAAAAATACACTGATGAAAGAAGCAGAAACTATTCCACTGTTGTTCTCAAAAAGATTTCAATGAAAGCGGAGAGATTCTTTCAAATAATACCATCTATAATAATAGTTTAGTTCTTGTTTTTCAGAAAGTGTTTATATTGACTTGTTTAAGTTGTTGAAGAGCAAAAGTTACTCCGGGACGTGTTGAAATCCGGGTGGGTGGTTGCCAGAATGCTGTTCTGCGGTTGCTAATGAATTCTGAGTGCTTTTCTGCTTTCCTTAGATTAGTTAAGAAGCAGCTTTACTTAACGTTCATAATGCATTTAGAGCCTGTGAATGTTTTTTACATTCCAGGTCCATTTGGTCCCAAACATTTTATGAAACAGTTATAAGTTCATATAAGTACTTATTGACCAAGCATCCACTTAAATTTAGGCTTAACAAATAAGATTTATGTATCACTGGCTGCTTATTCCGCTGAAGCGACCCATGAAAATAAGGAACTAAGCTGAATGAATGAACGAATGAATGAGTGAGTGAGTGAGTGAGTGAGTGAGTGAGTGAATGAATGAATGAGTGAGTGAGTGAGTGAGTGAGTGAGTGAGTGAGTGAATGAATAAGTTAGTGAGTTAATGAATGAATGAATGAACGAATTAATGAGTAATTGAATGAATGAATAAATAAATGAATGAATGAATGAATGAATGAATGAATGAATGAATGAATGAATGAATGAATGAATGAATGAATGAATGAATGAATGAATGAATTCTGACTGCATAAAACTTGTCAATCCATTTGGATTACATATTTTCAGCATAACTGAACTAATAAACTTTATGTGATTTTATATTTATTTGTAAAACATAAACGAAACAAATAGAACAAGGTTTATGTGATGATATGAATACATCCAATGTGTTTTAAATGCTTCTTATTGTTTAATTTATTATGGAGCTGCTTCAATTTTGAAGAATATTAGGTAAACCAATATCATAGAATTTAACTTATTGTATCTGGATTTTTCCACAGATAGATATACTTATATCAAATTCATATTTTTTAACTGATTAAATGTAATAATATTCGATTTTAACAGATTTACACTGATTCTAAGGAATCTGACAACATACTTAAAAAAATGGACAAATGAAATAAAATCAAAAGGTTATGAAAGTTAATGATTAAATTCATTGTAATTCATTTTTGAGTGTGGGCAACTCAACTGTGTACCAACTGCAGTACCTCAAACAACCCAGCAGGATTTACCCAAATAAATAACCAAATATTTTTAGTGTGTGTGTGTATACATATATAATTCTTATTTAAACCACACTGAAATCAATGGAATTTTGTACCATGTATAAAGCATCATTCGTTCATTCATTTTCCTTCAGCTCAGTCCCTTTATTCATCAGGGGTTGCCACAGCGGAATGAGCCACCAACAGTCCAGCATATGTTTTACACAGTGGAAGGCCTTTGAGCTGCAACACAAAACTGTGAAACAGCCATACACCCTCATCCACACACATGCCAATGTAGTTTATTCAATTCACCTTTAGTACATGTCATTGAGAAACCCACACCAACACAGGGAGAGCATTCAAATTCCAACTGAACTCGAACCAGCGACCTTCTTGTTGCGAGGTGACAGTGCTACCCACTGAGCCACCGTGCTACCAAATTTATTTCTACACTATAAACTTTTTTTTTTCTACACTATAATAAAGTTAGGTTGTTGTAACCCAACTTTTGTTACTTCAATTGATTTAAAATGACACTTTGTAACTCAAAGGCCGGGTTTGTCCGTATTCGACCTTGATTAGTTCCCTTTCTGTCAGTGGTGGGTCAGAAATGTTCTTTTTAGGAAACATCACTTGTAAGTAAATGTGTCTTGGTTTGAAATAGATAAGACAAAGACTTTTTTAGAATAAAAAAAAATATGCTTATTTCTTTCAGGCCTGTGAGTTTTTAAGGGATCAAAAGCTTTGTTTTCTTAAAATCCTCGTTAACATGAACTGAGTTTATGAATAAAACAAGAAACAATAAAGATATATTGTCAGCTCATGGTCAGAACTTTTGCATATTAGATGTATATTAAAGGGCATCATGGTGACGCAGTGGGTAGCATGATCAACTCACAGCAAGTAGGTTGCTGCTTCGAGCCCCGGCTGGGTCAATTGGCATTTCTGTGTGTAGTTTGCATGGTCTCCCTGTGTTCACGTGGGTTTCCACCGTGGTTCCAGTTTCCCCTACAAGTCCAAAGACATGTGGTACAGACGAATTGGGTAGGCTTAATTGCCTGTATTGGGTTTATGTGTGAATGAGTGTAAATGGATGTTTCCCAGTGGAAGAGCATCCGCTAAGTAAAACATATGCTGGATAAGTTGGTGGTTCATTCCGCTGTGGTGACCCCAGAATAATTAAGGGACTAAGCTGAAAAGAAAATGAATGAATGAATATTGATTTTTAAAAAAAAGCTGATACAAAAATATTGAGGAATTGATGATTTTTAGTATCTCAGTAACCTCTGATTGACTTAGACTTTATATATATATATATATATATATATATATATATATATATATATATATATATATATATATATATATATATATATATAAAACAAGCAGTGGTTTTGTTCCAGGATATTTGTGATGTCTGCACTACTGATAATCTAATAAACAATTCTAACATTGTACAGTGCACCCTGCATAGGATGGCAGAACAATACATCTTCACAGACTGCCCAAAATTTTCCTGTGGTGTCCCAGACAGCAGTGGTGATTTTCATTTACCGATCAATCCCACACAATAGCGCTATTCTCAGTGTCTAACCATCTCCTCTAGGAGAATGAACCCATTATCAGTGTTATTGCTTCTAAGTAACCCGGATCTTCTGTTAAACGCTTGAGTAAGCATCAGATCATTGCATGCTGCTGACCGAGGGCCCTTAACCACCAATCACAGTTAACCGAAATGAAGTATAACGCAGAGCATCTAAACATTAACTCTGGCCAAATCTAATTAAATGATCTCAAATCTTCCTGGAAAGTTTGCATGCAGCAGTCCTGCAGATGATTCATTGTTTTTTGGGTGTAGCCGTGGATTGTTAATAAAAGGACATTGAATGAGGTTGTACAGCCTATGATGTTGGATCAAACACAACCATAGCTCTGGCCAGACCAGTCTTGTAACTGTTTTATATGTTGGGTCAGTAACAAGACATTTAAGCGGAACCTGCTGTTTTTTTGACAAAGATGGTCTAAGAAAAGTGAGGGCGACAGTTAAGGGGTTAAATGTCTTGTTACTGACCCTATATATAAAACAATTAACCAGCTGAACGACATGAAATGCCATTAATCTACAGAGATTTCTCAGTATTTCTTTGTTGCAATCAGGATATCACCATAATTAACCCCCAACAAAGCAGAGCAAATCAAACACTACCAGTTTCAGTATAAATACAGCACCACAACATACAAAAGACAGAGACTGTCTTCTTTAAAATGTATTGGCATTGATTTAAGAAGAACATGCCGAAAAGTGAGGGCGACAGTTAAGGGGGTAAATCAATGGCAATACTTGGTGAAAAAAATTAAGATTGGTCTCATTTTAAAGAAGACTTATGTCAGATTGTAGCTGAAGTGAAGAAAAGTTAAATAAAGCAAAAGTAATGTGCCTTTGTTTAAGAAAATAAAGAAACAATAAATGTATATATTTTTATATTACCTGGTGTAGCTTAAAATTGGCATAAAATCAAAGATAATATTTAAACGAATATATTCCAAATTTAAAGTTGCTAAACCCTAGTTCACACTACAGGATTTTAAACATCAGCAGATCGCTGTGCTGTTCACACTACATGACTTGACTTTGTGTCTTTTGATCTCTGTGGTGTTCACACTACGCAACTCTCCATGAACGATCCACAAGAGGGGGGTCACACACTACATGATCTGACAACATCTCATTCCCCATCAGCTCATTCAAGCTACCAAACCACAGCCAATGAAAATTTGAGGGAGGAGTCGTCAGAAAAAAGCTGAACACTATTGGCTGCTTGTGTGCTGATTACATCACTGACAGCGTTTCAAGCTTTGGAGAAAGCATTTAAAAACATTGTCAAATCAGCTGATTTATGAGCGGATTAATCACTTATCTGCAAGGTTCCAGTGGATAGATACACAGAGTTTTTAATTTTTGTAATTTTATAACTCTTTGAAATAAAACTAACATATTTATAACACCCTGCCGTTTTCTAACTATCAGTGTATTTCTTTCTGACATTGTTATTTTTTTATTACAAAACAGTAAAGAACTGAGCATTTCTGCCTTAAATTACCATATTGGTCAACATGACTGCATGCATGTCTGATACTTTTCGCTGTGACTTTAAATATGTGTGCATTTTCTTGCCTGGCAACTTCCTGCTAACATAAACAAAACTTTCTGATGGCAAAAACATCAATTTACTTTGGATATCTTTAAAAACAGCATATTCTGTGCTGTTAAATAGCTCCTGTTTCAAAGTGAAAATGAAAGCTAAGCCTTTAAGTGTTTTAGTATCTTAACTACATATTTATAAGCTGTATTACCAAAAAAATATTATATTCTTAGGGTAATGGTGTCATTAAATATGATGCCAGACATTCAAAGCTTAATTTTAATATCTCAATAATAGCTTTGAATGTCAATATGTTGTGCTATATGGCATTTTATATGAGAACGGTCAGAATGAGCAGTATGGTAATTCTAATAGTTACAGAATTCTAGTTCCACTGTTAATATAGCCTACTCTCATGTCTGTGCTAACGCAGAATGAAGCGAGTGCACTGATGCCTATTCTGACCAATCACAGATGTTTCTGCTGAGCTCCTGAACACACAGGCATTCAGCTCATGCTGATATGCTCTCTCATTGGCTGCAGCTCGTCACTACATCTGACCACACGTGGGGTTGAGTCGGCCGACTGCTCCGGAATATTTAGCATGCTGAATGTTGGATTTCCGTCTGCGAGGTGTCGGCGACGCGTCAGCGAGCCTCGTTGATGTGTTGCTCAGTAGTTCACACATAAAGAGCGGCGAGCGCCGTGCACCCGCAGATTTCTTCCCGATCACAGCCCGATCTGTCGGCGAGCTCGTTAACTTCCAAATCGGGCTCAAATCAGGCTTAAAATCCTCTAGTGTGAACTAGGCATAAGGGCACATAGGTTACTCCTTTTTCCATATTTATTAGAAGTCTTTTGTGTCCCCAGAATGTGTCTGTAAAGTTTCAGCTCAAAACACCAATCAGAGTATTTATTATAGCTGTTTGAAGTGTCTGTATTATACCTGGGAAAAGGTTGTTATTTTGCACTGGGCCTTTAAGGCGAGTCATCTCCGCCCACCGTTCCCACGTACCTGTCAGCAACATGCCTCAATCGCCGCCCTCGGCTGCCTCAGGAAGCAGATTTCACGTAACGTTTGTGAGAAATACTACAGTAAGAACTTTACCAATCAGTATTTGATGCATTTTTTGTGGAGTTGCAACAATGAGTTCACTCACACACACACACACACACACACACACATAGCACAGACACACACACATAGCGTAGACACACACACACACACACACACATAGCGTAGACACACACACATAGCGTAGACACACACACACACACACACACACACACACACACACACATACACACACAGACATATAGCGCAGACACACACACATAGTGTAGACACACACATACATAGCACAGACACACACACATAGCGCAGAAACATACACGCACAGAGAGAGACAAAGAGCGACACACGCGGCTGTGCTGATGAAGTGAATCTGAAGTGAATCACTGTAATTCATTACACACATGTTCTGTTTTAAAACATGTTAAACTTGTAGAACTCACTCGTGATCACGTTTGATGATGATTGATGATCCTAGCAAACTGAGCAGACCTTTTATTCCCGGTTGCTTTGCGTTCGTCCTGTCTTGTTGATATGATTATATGCGTTACTACAGAGACATGTTAATGCGCGCAGCTGTCAATTAATATTGGTGGGCGGGGGGACCGCATCAAGTTGCGGTCGATCTGAAAACTGCTCCAATTGGTCCACCATTTTTATGTTGTTATATTTGAAAAAAAAAAAGGACTGGGTGTTTATTTCACCCCAATATGACAGTATATACACTATACTTACACACATGTATGTCCAAACTGATTTTTCACCATAGATGCCCTTTAATAATGAGTGTTATTTGCCAGCAATACCAAACGGGACCACCAGTTGACATTCAGTTACCATTGGTGACCATACAAGGGTGCCCCCTATGTTTTGAGGAATATGAATAATTTATTTCTTCTTACTTTTGAAAGTAGACAAAATTCTAGAGTACAATGGGAAGTTTGGTGATATTTGATCTGAATTTAGCCTTTAAAAAACACTTAAAACAGTTTTATATGTGGATTGCTGTAGCAAACTAATGTTTAATGATTGTGATGAATATACTTGTTGCAAAATAATTAATACTGTAACTGCTGCTCAGTATTATCTATTAAAAATCAATCACCAGATATGGAAAATAGAAATTTTAAATTTTTAATTAATATAAATGTTTGTCATGATTGCTTTATCTCTATCTTTAGACTATAACATTATGGTTTCAAATGTAATAGTGAATGGTAAATAATTCACTAAAATATACATTTGCTATTTACTCACCCTCAAGTGGTAGCCTTTACAAGTTTTTTTGTTTTCCATTAAAAAACAAACAAACAAAAAAAGATATTTTTAATGACTGCTTTGAGCAATATGAACCATATTTTTTTGTACTTTTGACAATATTTGTGAAGTAGACATGCAATTCTGAAGTAGTACGGGGAGTTTGGTGGTATTTGATTTGAATTTAACCTCTAAAACCAACTACAACTGTGTTTTTTACTTGTGGATTGCTGTAGCAAAGTAATGTTTCTGATAAATATATATATTTTAAATTCATAAATAACTGCTGTCCAGTAAAATCTATCAAAACACAATCACAAAATATCTAATTTGTATATTCAAATAATAGTTTGTCATTTTTAAATCATGCTTTGAAAACACACATTTTTTAGACTTCTGTCTGTGTGTTTTGACTGGTTACACTTTTACCGTTACATTGTTGTTTTCTGACTGTATATTTTAAGTGAAGAGCATTGAAGAAGAGCAATGAAGAGAGAATGATTTCTGGTATCTGTTAACATTGGGGGAAATATGGAAGTCAAAAAATAATGTGTTCAACAGAAGAAAGAAACTGTAATAATAAGTGAATAATAACTGACAGAATGTTCAATTTTGTGTGAACTGTTTCTAATTACAGTAGCTTACTGTTGCCAGATTTAATCAGCATATGTTGTTCAAGGTTTTACAAGATTTGTGAGTTTTTATGCTGCTGTTTTTATTTATTTATTTTTTTAAATACTGTTCCTACAATGAAATTGCAATGTAATAGATGGTTTCCTGGCAGATAGTATACACCACATCCTCTTTATTCATTCTTTTGACCCAAGGTTATCCTAAGGCAGAATGCAGAAGCTGTGTTTGTCATTGATGAATGAAGCACATTTCCTGGGGCTCAACCCTAAATTGAGCCAATGACCCTCATAATGTTGACAACCAAGTTTTAACACAGGATTTCTCTGGCTCTTCAAATGTCTTAAAGAGACAGTTCAGGAAATTAAAATTCTGTCTTTGTTTGACTTTGACCTATTCTTTTGAATCAGAATAGAAAGTTATGGCATGAAATGTTGCATGCATTGCAAAACTTGAATGTCTTCCTCAATTTTTGACTCAAGATGCTGTACATTTAAAGTACAAATTAAAATTAGGATTTGTTTTCAAACTAAACAAAATGATGTTACATATGAACTGAGTTTGAGATATATTTTTTTCAGTTTGAATGAAAGTTTTCAATATTTTAGTTTAAAAGGGGCTTTAAATGTGATTGTCCGCATAGAAGGACCCCAAAATGATCCCTCCTGAAATGTAAAAGACATCTATAAAGTGTGCAAAAATAATAGTTTAAATAAGACTAAAATAAGATTGAAATTAATTCAATTTATGTTTATTTACATAGCGCTTTAACAATGTAGATTGTGTCAAAGCAGCTTAACAAAGAAGTTGTAGTAAATTGAAACTGTCAGTAAGTTGAAGTTCAGTTTAGTTTATTTCAGTGTGGTTAAATTTTTTACTCCTGAAAGTTCAAACATTGAAGAGCAAATCCATCGATGTGCAGTTCCACAAGTCTCAAACCAAGCAAGCCACTGGTGAGGAACAAACTTCAGCAATTGACGAAAGTTAAGAAAAAAAGCCTAGAGAGAAACCAGGTTAAGTTGGGCACAACCATTTCTCCTCTGGTTAAACTTCTTGTGCAGAGCTGTAGGCACTGGAGAATGCTGGACATCCATCTTGGAGAAGCTGTAGGTGTGAGTAGATCATCGGTGGGTGTTCAGGCTAGCCCACTGGATCAATGCAGAGACTCATCTGTCACTGGGGTCTTTCAGGACTCAGTCTCATGCTCTTCACTCCTCCATGACCGCCACAGCATCTGCTTAGGATATGGCCTGGTCCAGGATTACAGAGACCTCTAGAAGTTCTCTGTGGTTGGTATCATTTCTTCATCTGTGTTGTCCTTAAGGTCCTCTGGATGGCATCATCACAGGTCTTCGATCACATCAATGGCGCTGTACAAACTGGCCTTAGGATGAGTATCTTTAGGTGGAAATGGAGAACAAAAAAATATAGCAAATATTTAATTTGTATTTATTTATATATCCACTTATATTTATGAATTTATTTATTTTAGTACTGTATATTATTTTAATCAAAAAGAATAATGATAATGTTTTTAATAGCTATTTTATTATAATAATTATTATAATATTTAAATATTTTTAAGTGCAATATTTTTTATTCAATATACACTCAAGTGTGTTTTATACCTTTAATTAACTTTATTGAATTTTAAGAAATTATTCATATTTGAATTTACTCACATTGTATTTTACTTCAATTGTAAAAAAAAGAATAGCAAATGATACAGTATTGTATTTCCAGACACAATCTCAAGAAATGTATATATAATGAACATACTGGGATATTATCTCTTCAAATAATTCATCATATTAATTTAACTTGCTCTTAAAAATGCCTTTAAAATGTTGTACATTGTATTTATTCAAACATGCAGAAAAAAATAAAAACTATTTGACACATATTAACAGTGCTTAAAAATAGCTAATCCAGTTCCTGGTCTCATCTCTGAGATGGTTTGCTGCTGGTAAGTCATCTCTCATAAAGTCTGCAGACGGCAAACAAATCAAGTTAACCAGAACAAACAGACCATTAAATCTAACCACAGTGAGCGAAATTGGTTACAGATGCTAAAAAAGTGGTCCCAGGTTCAGAGTTATAAAAGTGTGCCAGTCTGTGCTTGGGTAAAGCTGAGTAACTGGGCTTTTATTAGCTCTGTTGCCTGTCTGGACTATTTGAGGCAAGCTGTTTTAACACTTAAACCAGGGGTGCCCAAACTTTTTCGTATGAAGGGCCAAAAACCAAGTTTAAAAATAAATTGAAAACATTTTGTTAAATTGTATTAACTAATGCCATATAAATTTAAATGATGACTTATTAAAACATTAAAAACAATATTTATAACACAGTAGAGTTCAATGCTGAATAGAGTGGTCAAGCAGAATCTGCTGTTGCCTTTGTTTGCACACTGATGTTTCAGCATTGTCCTCTATCAGTCAGGTGACAGTACATAATTAAAAAAAATCTGATTTATTTACAATATTTCATTGAAACATTTTATATTTCATTTTTTGGGTTTTTTTTTTTAGCTTAGCAATATAAAACAAACAAAAAACGTTACATTATGGTTTCTTAACCATCCTCCCTCTCTTAATTCTCCCCCTCTGCTCAAATGGGATAGTGGGCCAAATCCAAGGTCAACTTTGGCCCGTAGACCCTAGGTTGGGCATCTCTGACTCAAACCAACAAGTGCTTATATTTTTGATACTAATATCTTTTGAGATAAAGGAATAGTTAAAAAAATCTAAACCTTTTTGAGTTTCTTTAATATTTGATTTCATATATTTTTTTAAAACAGAGGCATCAATCAAAAGACCTGTAACCACTGAGTTTCGTAGCATTTGTTCTGCCTACTATGGATGTCAATGGTTACAGGTTTTCAGCTTTCATCAAAACATTATCATCTTTAGTGTTCAACAAAAGAAAGAAACTCAGAAAAGTTTTAAACCATACGAGGGTTAGTAAATGCTGAGCAAATTTAGTTTTTGGGTGGACTACCCCTTTAAGAAGTGCTTCATTATATATTGTCTTTAAATAGTTAGTTCTTATTTAAAGTATGAGTAGTACATATTTTTTATTCATTTATTAATTCATTGATTCATTCATTTTCTTGTGAGCTTAGTCCCTTTATTAATCCGGGGTCGCCACAGCGGAATGAACTGCCAACTTATCCAGCAAGTTTTTACGCAGTGGATGCCCTTCCAGACAAAATCCATCTCTGGGAAAACATATTTTTAATATAATATTAGTTTGCATAGTCTATACACCAAAAAATACACAAAAATATAACCCAACTATTGCTATAGTCTACAATAGGTTGTGTAGTGCTCAAAGAATAAGCACTAGTAGCCAACAAATGAAATCAATTTCTTATTGAAATGGATAGAAATAGATTAAATGTTAGTCCTGCTTGCCATATCTAGATGACTGGTTTGCTCTAATATTATCATTAGAGGCAGGATGACCACAGTAAAGTTAAAAATGGCCACAGTTAAAAGTAACATCAGGGATAGTATTTAATGATCAAGTACTAACAACTAATAATAGCTAACTATATATAGAACTGAGCTACCAGTACTTTATGAATAACTTATAGTAACATAACAATACTGGAAAGCCTAGAATATACTGTAAAAAACTAAAAGTCAAAACCAAATAGCTGATTTATCAATGAATGATCCTTATTAAAAAGTAAACTATTTAAAATATTTGTTACTAGTACAATTGTTACTAGTCAATACTGAAATAATGAAAACACTAGGCTATATCAGATATCTAATGAATAAGTAGCCTAATCTTTAAAAAAAATGTAGTATTACCTAAAGAATAAGCCTATAGCCATTGATTAAATAATTGAAATTGATAGAAATAGATTCAATGTTAGACCTGCTTGCCATATCCTTGCGTCTGTTTTGTTTTGGCAATTTGTGTAGAGCACACTTTTGAGGTCACTCAACGCCATCTAGCGGTTACTGCTAATGAGTTACCTGGAGTTTGGTGACATCATAGGTAGGTGGTCCTAATGAAAGGTGAAAACTTTCCCTTTAATTGATACAGGCTTTATGTCCATGTCGCCCTCTGTAGTAATGTTACTGAACTTGAACATGTGTATCGTTATGGAATGAAAAGCATTTTCGGTTGACATTTTCTCTCACCAGTTTTATTAAAGTTTTGTAATCGTAAACACGACTGTACATTTTCCAGATGGCTGATGCTGCAGTGGAGGTCCAGGATCAACATGCTGAGTGTATCAGGTAATAAAACCGTCAGCTGCTGTTAAAAAGTGTTGGTGCCAAACGTTATTAAAAAATAATATGGAAAGACAAATAAAAAAAGGCAATTTCCGTCGTTCTTTAGATAGAGGTAAAGTTGGTTTTACAGGCTCATCGCCAATCTTGTGAAAGGGGTGGTTATCTTTTCTCAAAAGTTAGATTTTTTTTGCAGTTGATCGACTACATTTTTTTATTTAGTTATGAGGTTTAAATACTGCATTTTACTAAAACTGTTAAGCACTGTTTTGCTGGATTAGCTGGTCACACTGTTTAATGTACCAACATTAATATTTAAAATAAAGAAATGCTACATAAAGCCTACTTATTTTTAGACTACTTTATTATTCACCACTAGGGGAAAAATAGCAATCTGTAAAAGTTTGGCCAGCACTTTCAACTTTCCTCAGTCTCAGAATTTGGCAATTTGAATATTAGAATTGGAATGTTAGAGCTTCACGATTTCACTTTTGGTGCTTTACAACTTTTTATTGGTCATTTTTATTTTAAGAATATGGTCTAAGTCAGGGGTGCTCAATCCTGTTCCTGGAGATCTACCTTCCTGTACAGTTTAGCTCCTACCCTGATCAAACCCACCTGAACCAATTAATTAGGACCTGCAATCCACTTGATAATTACAGACAGGTGTGTTTGATAAGGGTTGCATCTGAAATCTGCAGGAAGGTAGATCTCCAGGAACAGGATTGGCCACCCCTGGTCTAAGTCTTTGTTATAAAATGTTTTCTCCATAATACCAATACAGTAAAACTTGACTTTACTTGCATCATAGTCTTAAAGCCTTAATCAGTGGGTTACTTTGATAACTTATGATGGCATAACAGTCAAAATGGGACAAATTAACTCATGTGTGGGACAAATACAGGACCTTTGTCAGTGGGGGTGGGTCTTTCGAACCACCTAAACCCACCCCCCCCCCCCCCCCGGGCTATGGGCTTGTTTTATATTCATTCAGTGACAACTTGTGACATGCCCCTTAAATAGTTTACAATGGTACTTTCAATATTCAGTCTGATATCTTATGCAAGTATGACTTCAAAACAACATTAGCACTCTTTATTTGACTGTGAACAGTGTTGTGCTTTGGTCTATGACTGCTATTATGATTTTACTATTTAGAATTTGCAAAGATTATTTTTGTGAAATTATATTATGAAGGAGAAAGGCTGAATGTGTGAAGATACAACTAACTTTACCTCAATGTTCTTTAGAGCAGGGGTGCCCAAACTTTTTTGTATAAAAGCCAAAAACCAAATATCATTCAGAGCAGTGGGCTGAGGATAAATATAGCAAACTATATTACATTAATATAAAGTACTTTTGAAAATACATGGATAACAACAACCACTTCATAAGTATTAATATGGGCCACTTTTGGTGCTTTGCACTTATTTGTAATTTTTCTTTCAAGAATATGGTCCAAGATTTTGAATACAAGTTATAAAATGTTTTCACGTTAACAACAATACAGTGAAAGTTGACGTATCAGATTCTGCATGGTCTTAAAGCCTTTTTCGATGGGTTATTTTGATAACTTATGATGGCATAACAGTCAAAACGGGACAAATTGACTCATGGATGGGACAAATACTGGACCTTTGTCAGTGGGGGGTGGGTCTTTCAAACACCCAAACCCCTCTTGGCTACGGACTCGTTTTGTATACGCATATTTGTTCAGTAAGATCTTGTGACATCCTCCCAACATTGTTTACTACGGTACTTTTAATATTCAGTCTGAAATCTCATGCAAGTATGAGTTGAAAACAACATTAGCACTCTTTTTCTTGAGTTATGTTTTCTGTGAACTTTTCTGTGAATAGTGTTGTGCTTTGATGGTCGCTGGCTGCTATTATGATTTCACTATTTAGATTTTGCAAAGATTATTTTTGTGAAATTAAATTATTAAGGAGAGACTGAATGTGTGAAGATAAAACTAACTTTACCTCAATGTTCTTTGAGCAGGGATGGTCAAACTTTTTCGTATAAAAGTCAAAAAACAAATATAATTGAGAGCCGTGGGCCAAAAATACTATTTTACATTAAAGATGCCATTAGTAATTTCTTAATTCTTTAGAAAACATTACTTTAAATCATATGAACTAATGCAGGATAACATTTAACATGATAACTTATAACAGCATCATAGCAAGAAGGTTGCTGGTTTGAGACCCGATTGGGTCAGTTGGCCTTACTGTGTGGAGTTTGCATGTTCTCCCCGTGTTGTCGTGGGTTTCCTTTGGGTGCTCCAGTTTTCCCCACAATTCAAAGACATGTGGTATATGTCAATTGAACAAGCTAAATTGGCCGTAGTGTATGTGAGAATGCGAGAGTGTATTGGTTTTCCAGTACTGGGTTGCGGCTGGAGGGCATGCTGTGTAAAACAAAAGCTGGATAAGTTAGCGGTTCATTCTGCTGCGGCGACCCCTGATAAATAAAGGGACTAAGCCAAAGAAAACTGAATGAATAAACGATCTTATTGCAATAAAAACATAAACAATCCTATTATAACACTGTAGAGTTCAACGCTGAATACACTAGTCAAGCATAATCTGCCTTTGACTCGATTTGTCTTTTATCTAAACTAAACTTGATTAATTTTCACCATTTAATTGAAACATTTAATTACTGTTAGCTTTCAACAATAAAACAAAAGGTTACATTAGATTTGGAATGACAATCTCTAAACCATACCTATCATTCTTTCTCTCTTCCTAGATGGGGTGGTGGGCCAAATCAAAGGTTTTATTCTTCGACAGAACATATTTCGAAAGCGAGTTGAACTTTCCAGCACCTTCTTTGCTTTTTCCATTCTTTCCAACAGGTGGCCCTGTAAACTCACGTCACTGGCAAACAGCCATCTTCAAGTTTTCTGTTAAACTTTTCATCCAATTTATGGGTAAAACGTGCAGTTTTTCTAGTTGTTTTTTTCAGGTATCATTTTCAATAGTTTGTTAATAATATTTGATGAACCTGAGAAATCATAAACTCAACATTTATTGGCAAAGAAAGGTCAGTCGACTAATCTAACCTTCTAGTTAAGTATGTATGTTTGTACTGTATAGGCTATATCATATATTTGGCAGTTCCTTCTGCTGTGGTGACCTCTGATTAATCAGGGACTAATAAGCCAAACGATAGTGAGAGTGCTATAAGTGTTTATTTCATAAGTTCTGAACATTTTATTCAAATATTATCATATAAAGAGTTCAGATGCAAAAATTTCTTAAGTGCATCAGATTTCATATCAGCCTTTTTTTAATGTCTTGATTCAGTATTTTAACTTTTATGGCAAATAATAGGTTATTTTTTATCGCTTTTAATATGCAATAACTGAACATAAACATAAGAGGCTGACAAAAATGCTCATTGTTGAAGAGAATTTCAGATGGCACTTCATACTCTTCATATATATGTTTTTTTATTCTCCATAAAATGACAAATTGTCTGAATAACAAATGTTTTCATTTGTTGTGATTGAAAATTACTTGAATTGTAATTTTATTAAAAAACAAAACAAAACAAAATAAGAAAACATGTTAAATGGGAATCTAAAATATTTTAAGGCATACTTAAAAAAATAAAGATGATTTGGTATTCAAAAATGTTTTATTTTGATTGTTTTTAAATTTATCAATTTAAATTAATTAATATTGCTCTTCATATTTTCAGATTTTCATAATATATGTATTAATTCCAGTACTTTTACCATAAACCAACATATCAACCTCTACCAAGTAGTCAAACTCAACATTTATTGGCAAAGAAAGGTCAGTCGACTAATCTAACCTTCTAGTTAAGTATGTATGTTTGTACTGTATAGGCTATATCATATATTTGGCGGTTCCTTCCGCTGTGGTGACCTCTGATTAATCAGGGACTAATAAGCCGAGTGATATTAGACTTTACTCTATAAAGTTCTGAACATTTTATTCAAATATTATTATATGAAGAGTTCAGATGCAAACAAATCTCTTCGGTGCCATCTGAGATTTTCTTCTAATATCAGCATTTTTCTTAATCTCTTGATTCAGTTTTTTTTTTTTTTTTACTTTAATGGCAAAAATAGGTTATTTTCATCACTTTTAATATGAAATAACTGAACATAAACATAAGAGGCTGACAAAAATGCTCATTGTAGAAGAAAATTCCAGATGGCACTTCATACTTATACTGTATATCTTTTTTATTCTCCATAAAATGACAAATTTTTATTTGTTGTGATTGAAAATCAGTATTACTCCAATTATTAATGTCTTAACTTTTCTAAGGTTGAAATATTATTACTGACTAAATATTGATGATTTATGTTTTTTTTTTAATTAATGTAATAAGTTTAAAAACAAGGGACTTTTTTAATTCATGACAATGAAATGACTTTAAATGACAGCATGGTTACTTTACATTTTTACAAAATTGCAACATAGACCATATAGACACGTACATTTAAAGCATGCAAAAAATTAGTTTAGTTTATTTCAGACATTATTAATGACATACATCACAAACAATGCAGTAGAATATCAGCAGTCCACAATATTTAGATGTACCACGTGATGTCAGGACCGGCCCAGGAACACTGATTTCAAATGGTGCTAGATGCCATAAAATACTCTATGGCACCATCTGAATTCAGCTTCCAGGAGCAGCATTGCAGGTTATGCCACTGAAAAACAAAAACAGAAATTACCCAAATGTTAAAGGATGCTGTAGTGCACAAACTGCAGATTTTCTTTTTTATTCTTATCCATGCATTTTATGTTTGTTCACAACTGCGCAACTGTTCCCTAAAATTCAGCTGTGCCAGTGCTGCGTATTCCTGAGAGACGAGGTATTATGTTTGAAATACTGTAGACCAGAGCCCGAGTACAATAGAGGAGTACAGGGAGTGACCAGGAGGGAGGGAGAACATTTGTTTACAAGTTTCTTTTTCTCCAGTACATCAGTTTATTCTTGGTTTGCTGCCTCTGTGCACCTGACCGACTGCTTGTGTAATGCTGAGCAGCTCTTAAAGGGAAAGGCGTGCGTGTCGAGGGTCAAAATCTGCCTTTTAAATTGAGCTGGAGACCAAGAGATTTGTTTAATGGTCAATAAACAGTCGGTAAAGCATGGAGTGTTAGAAGACTACTTTGGATTTTTATAACATTTTATTTGTACTCCTGTTCAACAGGCAGCATTTGATTTCACATGACTTTCATTATTTGTTGGGCTACTGAAATGATTTCCATAGGGGCTTATGATAATCTATTAGGGATGTTTATCATCTACAATTGCATCATTTGGGACTAGAGTTACTTTGTTTACAGAAATGGATACAAATGAGGCTGATAAATCATTCTAGGACAGTCAAATTAGGATAAATATCAGGCTAACATCGTATTTAAATTGATGGATAAATAACTACTACTAGTATAATCTCCCCATCTCCTAATCTATCAAATAATGATGCCAATATTAATACTAAAACTAAATAATATAGTGACTACCATGATGAGTCTTTTTCCATTAACACCTTAATAATGAAAAGCTGATTTCATTTTCAGTTATGAAAGCTGACTTCCACATTTGTAATCATATTAAGTAGGCTAGTTCACGTTAACGGTGGTTTAACTGCGGTCTGACTGCGCCACCTAGAGGAGAAAGTAAGCAGTGCGCTAATGATTTGTTTACTCCGTTTAGTCAAGTGCGTATTAACAAAAACTACTGCAAGTTTATTATTAAAGTCGCAGAATATGCTAGAATACGCTGCGTCGTGACATAATAAACGATATTTTATGACGATTAAGCTTTTATATTAAAAGTTTTTGGTGGTAAAGAAGCGACCAAAGGTTTGTTAATTCAATTTTGGTTTGGTAGCCACTATTATTACTTAACGATCCTTCAGGGTTTCACTTTAAAACACATTTGCTTCATGGAGAGGGCCTTTTATTTTGAGGCAATAACAAGTGCGCACTTAAAGTACAGCTACTGACGCACGCAACGCATCAACCGCTCGCGCAGCATCCTTGCCCAGCCGTTGTTATGAACGCGACGCATGCAGTCAGATGCGAGAGGAACTGAACACTCATGCTTATGTCATGTTCATCCTCCACGCGTTATTACAAATAAGGGGATCTCACGGATTCTCTTACGCAGACGAAATTCCCTAACGAATCTCCATATTCTTGTCGCAATAGCTGTGACGCAGTAATATATCTTAACGAAGGCCTGTTGGAATAATTATCAGTACACCTCACTCTCTGATTTCAGCTGATGACGTCTATTCGTCAACAATATTTATCAGATGAATTTTGATAACTACGTTTGATCATGAATAATAAGATATTTATGAGGAGTCAAATAATACTGCTTTTTAAAACAAAGAAACTAAATAAACTAAATTAATAATAGGTCTTTCATAATGAGGAATTCTTCTACTTACATTGATACAGTCAAGGGGTTGTCTTTTCATGGCGTGTTTTTATGAATCATCTGCATGCCGCGGATGCCTGCACACTTCACTTGTTTTCCGTCCGTCCAAACTCCTCAGTTCCCATTCTTGAGGCATAGACTCCTCGCATCATTTACAAGATCCCTATCGATTTTTCCAGGGCGAAATACTCAAACCCTGCCCACAGACACTCCCCCGGCTTCTGATTGGCCGAGGCGCTTTACACGTTCGAGAACACTTCGGGATCACATGTGCTTGACGCGTGTTTACAAACATTGGATGAGGTCACATGGTACAGGCGACCATTTAATGCGCAGCTCTGGATTCTGTCGCAACATCTGTGGAACAAAAGGAGCGGAACCTGTCCTTACCTGAAATAGTCTGTCGTATGAGGTTTTGGCGTTGAAAAGCTCGTCTTTTCAGTTTTTATTTTTAATTAAAAAGTGTATAATATTTAATTATTTTTTTTTACAGTCGTCACATATTTTCATACCTGTCCATTTGCCTTTTGGTAGATTTTTTTAAAGTCCATTCTTGCAATTTAAATAATTTGTATTGAGGACGTTTATAGCATATTATCAAACTGTTTTTTTTTTAAAACTCACACGTGTTACAATAGCTTGCATAAGAGTACGTTTTATAATAACAACAACAACAACAACAACAATAATAATAATATAACAAATATAGTAATAATAATAATATAATAATATATTATTATTATTATTATTATTATAAAGACAATGTTATTCAAATTTATAATAATAATATTTATAATAATAATAATAATAAAATAGCAAAAATATTATAACAAATATAATAGTAATAATAATAATAATAATAATAATATAACATAACTATATATATATATATATATATATATATATATATACATATATATATATATATATATATATATATATATATATATATATATATATATATATATAATATTATATAATAATATATAATATACTATTATTATAATTTTCATTAATAATAATAATGTAAATAATAATGAAATTAATAATAGTAATAATAATAATTATTTTTATTATTACAAAGAAAATGTTATAACATGAATTTATAATAATATAATAACAAATATAATAATAATAATAATAATAATAATAATAATAATAATAATAATAAAATAATAATAATAATAATAATAATAATACATTTTTATAATAATAATAATAATATAATAATAATAATAATAATACATTATTATTATTATTAATTTACATTAGAACATTTTCTTTATATTAGTATGTATTTTTCTTCATTATTTCTTTTATTTTTTTAATTTCTTTTTAATTTTTTTTATTTATTTTGCCAGTAAGGTAAAATCTAATTGAAATTCTCATTAGGCTATTGTTTATAAAATGTCAGTATATCATATAGAATTTAAAATAGGTAAAATGATAATTTTATGAAAATTTGTTTATTTTAATCGTTAATGATTTAAAGTCATATTTGTTTAGAACTATTGCATCAGAATTTTAGACAACATGCAAAAATGGGATTTGTACCTTTATTTTTGTTCTTGAGCTAAATGAAACCACGTCTTCTCATAATAGTGAGTCATCACTAAATGATCTAACTTAATTAGGACAGCAATGGTGCATACAGTATGCACACGGACTATCATTTTCAGCCAACCAGCATCAGCGCTTCCGGTAAACTGTCTTTTTATTATAAAATGGCCACCTTTAAGGTCTTATTTCTTTAAAAAGTAGTGATCTTTACCTCCTTATAGATATTCGATATCAAGTCGGTCTCAGACCAGACATGAAGCACTTCATTAAATTCCATTTTCCCCCACCATGTCTTTATAATATGACAGTTTATTTTACCACAGTAATTTCAATGGAGTTCCTGCACTCTACTGCTGATTCTGATGGAGCTAGAGGTTACACAAGTCTTTTCATCTCATTTTACGCTTGAACAACTAAATGAATGCTTAAGTATATTTAAACCGAATATATTGTAATTACATTACAACATTGATGCTGTAAAAGCAACATTGTGAAATTGAAAATAGTCACATTAAGCTTTTATCGGAAGTTTATCAATGGCTAAAAAAAAGTAGCTGTGCATGTAGCCCATTATGACTGCAAAGAGCTCTTTCTTTACTCATTGTTTAGAGACAAGGTTCCCTAATAAACTCTCACTGTTCTCTCTCTCATTGTATTTTCCAGCAACTTCTCTTCCTATTCAATTAGCTTTCTAAACACTAGGGGGCACTGTTTACCCACTATACTTTTTTTTTTTTTTAATACTAGAGCCATTGCTGAAGTTGACACATTTACAAAGCGGAGTATTTCCTACTAGGCCATATGAACTATTTTATTCCATCTAATACGAGCAACTTTGTCATTTCAATTGCATGCTTTGTAACCCGAGAAGATACAGAGGCACAGATGCAACAGTATATTGCACAGACTGTATGAGAAAAATAAAAGCCTGCAGTGAAATGTCTGGGAAAAAGAGCATGAAGTGAACATGTGTTGGTCGTAAAACTGCACACTGGGGAAGGCATAAGTCTCAATGAGTGTTCATTCTCAAAGGGATTATATAGCTGTCAGCTTTATCTCTGTGTGTGTGAAATGAATCAGTGTATGCATGGTTAGGAAGACTCATACATTCTTTCGCAGCACGGATATCTTTGGCCTTGTAGTGCACTCTATATGAGTTGTTCTCTAAGGTTTTCCACACAGCTTGGTTGTGTTGACTCTTTTACACTTGGGTTGTATCTGATTATGAAGCTGTGTACTGTTGCAGAAGCATCTGCTGTAGATCTGGTGTCACCGAGCGTGCATGTGTGTGTTGTCCCAACATCTGACGCTTGCAGCTGGGTGTTGCTGAGCTCTTTATTTAGCTTCATGGTATGTAGACTATTTGTAGGAGGGAGTGTAAAGGATCTATAAATAAAAGCAAACTCAATATTATGACATGCCTTTAATCAGGCATGTTTAATTAACTATGTTTATATTTAATAACTTTAACTGTTAAAAGCTACTAGGTAAAGTTATTAGTAACTAATAAAGTTATGGTAAATAATAGTTAAAATTAAAATGTTCAATTAATTGAGATTTTGATTTTAGGCCAAATCGCCCAGCCCTATGTAACAGTATATGTGACAAATAAAGGCTTTTTTCGTCATCATCATCATTATCATCATCATCATCATCATCATCATCATCATCATCATCAAATAAACTTGAATTAACCAAACTAACAGAATCCATTTCACTCTCTGCTTAATTTTGTTCCTAATAAAATCATTTGCATAACATTTTGGGTCATTCATTGGGAAAAGTTGATTTTGTCTGTTAGTGATTTCCATATTCCTCCTCCTTGGCACTGATTGGTGGTTCAGAGTTGGAGAGAAAATCGAGCCCCGCCGTTTACTTCTGCTGTTGTTGAATGCATCTGGTGGTGAGAACAGGCTCAACTTTTCCACCCTTGCCTATATGTAAGATATACAACGCCATAGTACAAAACGTTCAATTGTGGGGCTCCGCTGAGGATTCACCACACTTCACTTCATCCCACGGCCATGTGAATCCACTGAAACTTCATGTATGTAGCAAGATGAATTTGACCCAGGGGATATTATTACTCCCCTGCTAGTGTTTTCTCTGTACCAGTCTCAGTAGATTTGCTTGTTTACTTAAACATCCACTCAAAGCCAGATTTATATTGTTTGTAACCCAAAGTGACCACACTTTTTTGTCAGTTTTGAGGTGTGTGAGTAAAAATGTACATTAGAACATTAGCATCCGTGGAATTAAGCTGTAAAATTCAGTATAAATTATATATATATATTTATATATATATATATATATATATATATATATATATATATATATATATATATATATATATATATATATATATATATATATATATATATATATATATATATAAAATGTAGCAACTTAGTAAACAAACATGAACTACTAAAATCAGCCTTAATCACCGATATTACATTTGAGCATAGTAAAAATTGTTTTAGTTGGAACTTTGGTGAAGAAATTTGAAGTTATGAGAAAAAATATACATAACCCAAAGTGACAACGTTTTTTCAGAGCTTTTTTTGGTGTGTGAGTAAAAATGTGTGTTAGAACTAGGGATGTCCAGATCCGATCACGTGATTGGAAATTGGGCCCGATCACATGGTTTCAGACTTAATCGGAATCAGACGTTACCTCCTGATCAGGACTTGAATATATATGTATATTATATATTCTCAAGTTATGCAGTAGCAGAGTTAGACTTCTTTCATGACACAGAAAAACAGCAATGTGTGCAGCATGTCATTGCAAACTGTGAGATATGTAAACTTGGGATTGCCTGCCAAATGTTTTAAGTTAAGGTGATATTTGTTTTTATATTAGATTTATTACTAATATAAAATATCTACTGTTGCACTAACGTCCAGAACCAGAAGTAAAGAATTGATGTTTTTATTACTTTATTTTTCAAGCTACTTCACAGAAGTGCTCTGTTTGTTAACTAAGTTGTTGAATTTTTAAATAAAGTGGATTAAATAAAAATAAGTACTATCCTGGATCTATTTCTTCACTCTTTTTAATTCTTTTTTATGTATTAGTATTTAAGTATCAGATCAGGTTTCGGTATCGGTAGATACTCAAAATCAAATGACTCAAACTCAAGGGCAAAAAAAACCTTGACACTCGGGTACAGTCAGGACACTTCCCCTAATTTTTGAGATAAGTGATCCTGTAAAAAATAATTTAAACAAATTAAATGTGACAACTTGAAGTTTATTGAATTTTTTAGATTTCAAGATTCAATTTTCATACATTTACAGTACTGTAAACATACATGAACTATGGAAATCAGTCTAAACGACTGATATTACATTTTAACATTGTGAAAATTGTTTTGTCCAGAACTTTGGCAAAGAAATTTGAAATGATTTCACAAAATATAACCCAGCGACTACATTTTTTTAGAGCTTTTAGGTGTGCGAGTAAAAATATGTATTGGAACATTTACATCTGCTTACTTTCCCTCATTTTTTAGATAGTTAATTCAGTAGACATTATTTAAAGATAAATGTGACAACTTGACGTTTATTGAATTTTTCAAGATTTAGATTTATTTTTCAATCATTTACAGTACAGTTAACAAACATAAACCACTAAAATCAGCCTGAAGTACTGATTTTTACATTTTAGCATTGTGAAAATTGTACTATACTGCAAAACTTTGGCGAAGAAATTTAAAATGGTGAGACAAAAAATATAAGCACCCACTCATATATACACTTTAACAAAACAATAAACCATCAATAATCTTCATGTTTTACTTCATTTAGGTTTTCTCTTCAAATGAGTAACTGAATGTCTAGACTACACACTAAACAAAAAAAAAATGTATAAAACAAAATATACTTTGTATAAAAATATAGGCAATTACAAAAATTGTAAAGCTACGATGATTTTTTTTGTGTGTGTGTGAGAGCTATCCTGTGATAGTGATCGTGTGATGATGACTGTGATTCATCAACCATTACCATTTACAGTTGAAATCAAAATTATTTACCCCCCTTTAATTTTTTTTTCTTTTTAAATTATTTCCCAAATGATGTTTAACAGAGCAAGGAAATTTTCACAGCATGTCTAATATTTTTTTTTCTTCTGGAGAAAGTCTTATTTGCATTATTTCAGCTAGAATAAAAGCAGTTTTTAATTTTTTAAAAAACATTTTGAGGTAAAAATTATTAGCCCCTTTTAAGCTATATTTTTTCGATAGTCTACAGAACAAACCATCGTTGTACAAAACACTTGCCTAATTACCCTATAATAACCTAGTTAAGCCTTTAAATGTCACGTTAAGCTGTATAGAAGTGTCTTGAAAAAGATCTAGTCAAATATTATATACTGTCATCATTGCAAAGACAAAATAAATCAGTGATTAGAAATGATTTTTTAAAACTATTATGTTTAGAAATGTGTTGAAAAATATCTGCTCTCCGTTTAACAGAAGTTGGGGAAAATAATAAACAGGGGGCTAATAATTCAGGGGGTTTAATAATTCTGACTTCAACTGTAGATAGATTTGCAAATGTGTTTACAGAATGCATTTTAGTTGTACCTGAACAATAAGCTACCACTTAAGCATTTTACTTAATTTATAACCCAGTAAAGCATAATGCTAGAAATGGCAAAGTCCTGAGTTCAATTTCCAGGGAAGCCATGATTATGTAGTTTGTTTTTTTGAGTTGCTTTAGATGAAAGCATCCGCCAAACGAATAAATGTCTGAAATGCACAACAAACCTTGGACATTAATTAAATGAGTGGCAATTAGAAAATCCTAACATATACAATTAAATATGATTGTATATGTGTTAGAGAAAGGCCATGGTTTGCTAGGTGGGCAATTGTGTGTCCTTGATGCAGACTGTTTAAAGCAAACAATAATAAGCAAAAATTTAAGGATGACAAGTTTTCTTTTACATAAACAGTTCGTCTATTAGTATTATTGTTAATTTGTGTTTGTTCGCAGCACAGCTTACAAAGTTAAAAAAAAAATACATGAAGAAACCATCAATTACTCTCATTTACACCTGTTTTTATGGGATAGTTCACACAAAACTGAAAATTCTGTCATTCATTGTATCCTGCACTTATTCTAAACTCATTTGAGTTTCTTTCCACTGTTAAAAATGAAATTAGGTATTCTGAAGAAAGCTGGGAACCTGTAACCATTTCAAGCAGGCACACAACATCATAAGACATAAATATTAGGTTAGATGTAGGTTGCAAAGTCAGGTGACCAAAATTAAATGTTTAATCAGGGACGTTATTTTGACATCTAATGTTAACATCAAATGATGTTGATATATAGTTGATTTTAGGTTTTGTTGGAAAGAGACCAAAACCCAACATCGAGTCAACATCTGAAAACAACGTCATATATTCAATTGCTAGGTATAGCAACCAAAATCCAACGTCTGATAGACGGCATACTGGTAACCTCCACACAAGGTCAAGCTGTTACACCATTAGATGTTTATATTTGGATGATTTTAAATTGGATGTTGGATTTTGACATCAACCCAATTTTTATTTCCAAACTAAATGCAAAGTCCCCATGGGTACAACGTCAGTATGACATCAGTGTTTGACATCTTGTGCTTGCTGGGTTGACTTCCATGGTATTTGTTTTCCTACTATGTATGTCAACGGTTACCGTTTTTCAGCTTTCGTCTGAATAGGACTAAAGCAACTCATAAAGCTTTATAATCACTTGAGGGTGAGTAAATATTAAGTAACTTTTCATTTGTGGGTGAACTATCCCTTAAAGATGCATCTCTGTCAATTATAAACACAAGTGGATGAAGCTAAAATCAGATTGTACAGTAGTATGTTTTAAACTTGTCCACTTTCACTTGTCCACTTTTTTGAAAATGCTTTAGACTGGATTGCTTTCGTAGCGTGAGCACTTGTATAACCAACCTACAAAAAAAGACCTTGGCGACTGACTGAATGTGATTGTTATGGGATGTATTGTGTGAAATCGCAACAAAACTATAGACTTCATACTTCACTGCCGGAATAGATGGATTATGATTGAAATTGTTCTTTTTTAGTCGCTTGCTTTCCTGCTGCCTTAATGTAGGTTTGTCCATTCATACGTTTGACGAAGTAAGAAGAGTCCTAACAAAACTCCAAAAAAGTGTTAACACCCGAACACAAGTTAAACACCAAATAGAGACATTGGCCTAACTGGATTTAATAACTGTTATAATCTACATTGTTCATTTTATGATATGTAATTAATTAATTGATGTTAAGAAACTTCTGTGTCTCTGTGCTACTGTATATGAAACAGCTGTTGAGCATGCTTTTCCAGACTGAAAAGGCATACTTGAAATGTTGGCTCATCTAAATGCACAATGTGAATCCTATTCATTACTTGCAGTTTACAAATTCCTTAAAAAATGATCTATTCTTTGGCACAGAATCTATAAATTTTTGCACTGTTGGAGTCAAAACATATTTAAAATGTTTGATGTTTCTATATACTGCAATAGATGTGGAGTTATTCAGCATTTCAAGCACAACTGGAGCAGATTTGCTTCTTTTATCTCTCAGTTTTACATAAAAGAGCTACCCAGAGATCAGTCTTTCTTGTACTTTCATCATTGTTTTCCTCAGCACCATCGTCTCTGTTGCAGTTTTTACCACATCAAGTGTTGTTGTGTGTATGATAACTCTTTTTTTTTTTTTTGTTTATTGGTCTGATGTTGACACTGATCCTCTTACATGGGAGAATCTGCCACCTGTGTCTGGGTGGCGTTGTGTCCGTTGGTGGGTGGCGAGTCTGGAGATTCTCCATTGATGATGGGCTTGTCCAGAGGTTCTTGTTGAGGCAGAGGAGCCACAGACAGCAGTGTGTTGCCTTGGTTTTCTTGGTCCACTTGGAAAGAGTCCTCAGCCTTTATGGAGACAACAGACATTAGATATACAGATGAAGTCAGAATTATTGACCTTATTCTCCGCAGACGAGCGGGCGCTGCCATTTGAATCTTTTTGGGACGAGACTTTCACTTCCATTCATTTTTAGACATTAAAAACTGCTCGTTTCGCTGTTTGATGTTGCAAACTGATATTTCCTTGTTATATTATTCTACTTGGACTGTATAGTCATGCAAACATTTGTTTGTAGAGCAAGTAGTTTGACCGTTTTTTGCCGTTTATTATTCCTTGTCATTTCTCCCATTGGCGATTGAAACGGAAGTTCTAAGACAATCGCGAAAACAGTCGCACTTCCGCATTTTAGAATAAGGTCAATTAGCCCCCTGTATATTTTATTCCTCATTTTCTGTTTAATCGTAAGAAGAAGATTGAAAGAACACATTTTTAAAAATTATAGTTTTAATAACTAATTTCTAATTACTGATTTCTATTATCTTTGTCATAATGACAATACATAATATTTTACTAGATATTTTTCAAGATACTAATATTCAGCTTAAAGTGACATTTAAAGGCATAACTAGGTTAGTCTGGTAAGTCAAGGCTGATTTATACTTCTGCGTCAAGAGCACGAGTATGCTCCGGCACAGCCTTCACATGGTCGCGTAGCCCTCGCTGTGGCTGATGCGCACCTCTCAAAAAATGTAACCACACGTTGCAGCGACGCATAGCGCAAGCTCTGTGATTGGTCGGCTTGGTACCAATGATGAGCGCGGGCTGTGCTGAGAGCCGGAAACCCGTTGGAGCGAGTGTTTACAAGGGTCGAGTCCAGCGGCATAGCGGATTGGCTATTCCGAACCCTCAAAACCCAAATGTTGTTTAAGGGGGCTAATATTATTGACATTAAAATGGTAAAAACTGCTTTTATTCTACACTAAAAACTTGATTAGAATTTTAAATACAATCAGCTTAAGGACATTTTTGAGTTCACTCAACTTAAACCGAGTCAAGTGGAGTACTTGGGTTAAAAGTTGAGTCAACTCAAAAAGCTCTACACCAAGTTGCTTTACAATTTTGAGTTGTCAACTTTTTTTCAGTGTAACAAAAAAAAAAAACAAAAAAAAAAAAAATAAATAAATAAATAAATATATATATATATATATATATATATATATATATATATATATATATATATATATATATATATATATATATAATAGGAAATACTGTGAAAAAAAACTCATTGCTCTGTTAAACATAAATTGGGGAATTATTTGAAAAATAAAAAATATAATAATTATGACTTCAGCTGTGCTAGCCCTTGTAAAAAAAACAAAAGGTAATGTTCTTAAAGAGATATGTCACCCTAAAGTAAAAATTATGTCCTTATTTACTGTTCGTCATTCTGCTGAACACAAAAGAAAATATTTTGAAAAATGCTAGAAACCTGAAACTATTGAATATGGTTATAGTCTTCAAAATATTTTATTTTGTGTTTAAATAAATAAAGTCAAACTGGTTTGGAACAAGTAAAAAGAGTGTAAATGATGACAAAATATTAAATTTTGAGTGAACCATTCTTTTAAAGGGACAGTTCATCCAAAAGTTTATATTTACTAACTATTTACTCACCCTCAAGTGTTTTCAAAGCTTTAAGAGTTTTGAAGAAAACTATTTTCTATATGTTTAAAGCTAAAAGAATTTATTTAATATTTTGTACAATTTAATGTACATTACATTGATTTATGGTTAGTTTGATGTAATTAATGTTATAAGTATAGTAACTTGAGATGTAATGTGAAAAATGTTATACTTGATTAGGATTTAAGCTGTAGGTTGTTATTTAATATTACATTTAAAATGTATATATTTTAAATGTGGTAAATATCATTAAAAATGTAAAAATAAAATATAAATATATTTAAATATATTAAACATGGTTGAAAGCGACACTCTATTTGCATGAATGCTAACTTTGTACATTTCATTCAGTTGTAGGTCAAGGTAAACTATTTATATGGAACCGTAAAACAACATGAATGTTGACCAAAGTGCTTCACTAACATAACAACAAAGTTTTAAAATTAAAAAATATATTTTTAAAAATCTGTATAATCAATGACTCAAAAAATCTGTATAATCTGTATAATCAATCAAATCAATTCACATGAAAAAAAAACTAATTTATATCAATATGCCAGAGAGAAAGAGGTATGTTTTGACTGATTAAATAATAATAATAAAAAAAACCTTCATGTGGATGAAGCTTGAATTTCTAGAAGTAATGCATTGTAAATAGTTGTTGTAAATAGTGTGCATTAAAGTGTCTGGAAAAAAAAACACTGCATTTAGTTTGCATTTCAGTATTTTAGCTTTATATTTCCATAATCTTTTTAAAAATATAGCAAAGTGCACTTTGTTTCCTCGCAGCCTCCATCTGAAACATTTGGTATTTTAGACACTGCTCAAAGATTAGTCAGCCTCGCACTCACCAGTCGCATCCCTTTTGATTTCCCTCGATGAGTCTTCAGAATGTATCCAGCAATTAGCAAAGCAGCGAGAAGCAAACCCGCTATCAGAATAGAGATCAGGACAATTTTGGAGCGTTGGCCCATGTTAGCCACTGCTTCGTCTACATTCACCTAGACACAAACAAATAAGTTTACTTTTATGAGTTGCATCTTCGTTTTTACATGAATTAAGTGGAATTAAGTTTGTCTAAGCATCATAGCGTGTGTTTATTTGATTTGCCAGCACAGCTATTCACCTCATAATGAGTTACAGCCTCACCTCACCCAAACTAAATCCTAAACTAAACCACATGGTAAAATATGCCATGTTTTTGATTCTGAGGCCTAAGAGGGTGTGCATATTATTCACATAGACTGGAATCTGGGAGTAACGCTTTATTACACCACTGCTATGCAAAATCCTGATAGCAGATGTACAGGCTACATTTACTTTCCTTTATTTCATGCTTGATTTTAAGAGTAACATCATTTTGTACACTTTACGTCCTCTCTTTTTTTACACTTCATATTAATGACATGATATGGATTTCAGTGCTCACCTTATCTGTAATGTTGTCGATGTTGAACTTCCCAGCCATTCCTTTAGGATCATCTTCATGACAAGAGAGAATGACAGATTTTAGTCTGATTGATTTCTTTACAGCACTGCATGCAAGATATTTAACATGCTCCAACAAAATATTACATTGTATGGCAATTTAGAGCAGAAAGTTCTGTTTGGAGTTTAATGAATCCTTTGTAATAGCCATGACTGTCCACAAACCAACAGCAGAGAGCTTCTGTTTTTCCTGTTGAGTTGATCAAAACAGCTGTTCCTAATGAATATGGTAATTAGGATGCTTTATTTTATTTTTGGAACAGGACTATTTGCAATCGTATAGATCTTTGGATTTTCCCATAGACTGACAGTTTGCAAAAGGTATGAATAATTTTGGCGATAAAATTTTAGGTCGTACAAATGGTTAAAATCACTAAAGTAAGGTGTTAGGTCTTAAATAAATTTAATTGCGTCTCAATTTTCCTTTGTCTGTGTAAATCTACCCAATCGGAATGTTTAACAAAAGTTACATTCAACTCAAATTAAATAATTTACATAATTATTGATAATTTACTCAATCTACCCATATGGTTTGATTATCTTCCTCACAATAAGGTTTGTTTAAAATTCTCTATGAATTTAGCTGTCTGCTGAGGGCACTGATCTGGACACACTGTTGTGCATAAATTTAGTTTATCCTTTTTTAAACTTTTTTTTAAGTATATGTAGATAACTAGAGTTTGCTTATTTTTTCACTTTATTTAAATATGTGGCTAAAATAACTTAATTTGAACTATAATATGGCTGGTAAAAATCATTTCCACTGGCAGTTAGAAAAAATCCTTACCGTTTTGCTCTGTTTATGTCAGAAATTAAATTCATGATGGTCTTAAAAAGTCTTAAATTTGACTTATTTAACACAGAATCCCTGTGTTCAAATGTAAATAAAAGCTGAGAAATACATTCACTGGTAACCTTATTACAGTAGGTACACCTTATTAGTACTGAGTTGGACTCTTTTGTTCCCTCAGAGCTGCCCTGGTTTAAACTGCAGCAGATCATCTTGACCATGTTTACATGCCAAAATCCACTGAGCTGCTGCCATGTGATTGGCTGATTAGGAATTTGCGTTAACAAGCAGGTGGACAAATGTATCTAATAAAGTGGCCGGTGAGTGTATATATATTATTTTTACCACAATAATCCCTCTTAAACATTTGTCATATGTTTTGGGAGAAGCCTGTGCCATTTCCAGTCAAAAATAAATTGCTGGTTGACTAAAGTAACTAAGTCAGAATGTGCCAGGCAGGGCATGAATAATTTCGGGCTTGACTGTAGACAGACAGACAGACAGATAGATAGATAGATAAGAGTACAATTCAAACCTTCAATGCTGTCTCCATAAACAATGACCTCATCAGTGTTGTCCATCTGATAGATTTCAAGTTTGCAGTCTTCACCACAGAGAACGTCTAGAACATACTGTATCTTGGCTTTAGTCTCTTCCTATGGGATGAAATTAATTTTGTGTTAAAAGATTTGTAATAAATGTAGGACACTTAAAAGATGTATATAAAATATGTACAGTATAGTCAAATATGTATTAAATGTTAACACAAGGAAAATAAATCGGAGGGATGCATTAAGCCTTTTCTCGTTTCCCCCTCTTGTTCTCTCATATTTCCGTCTTTCCTGGAATGTGGTGTAATGTGAATCCTGTATGTTCAGGTTTTTTCTCATAGCAACAGCCTCTCTTTCCCAAGAATCACAGTTCTCCAAGGGAACATTGGCGAACTGAGGAATTCAGAAATTCCAAACTATACAAATATTGTTAATAAACTATAAGAAAACAATCAAGGTGTATATATGTATTGTAAAGCTTTATAACAATGTTGTTAATATGATGCTTATATTTCAATACAATATTTCACTTACATTTGTTTCTTTAGTTTGCTAAATTTCTTTCTTTCATTAATTTTTTTCTTTCTTTCTTTCTTTCTTTCTTTCTTTCTTTCTTTCTTTCTTTCTTTCTTTCTTTCTTTCTTTCTTTCTTTCTTTCTTTCTTTCCTTCCTTCCTTTTTTCCTTCATTCCTTTTCTTTCTTTCTTTCTTTCTTTCTTTCTTTCTTTCTTTCTTTCTTTCTTTCTTTCCTTCCTTCCTTCCTTCCTTTCTTATTTCTTTCCTTCCTTTTTTCTTTTCTTTCTTCTTCTTTCGTTTTTTTATTTTTTATTTCTTTTTTAAATTTTCTTTCATGTCAAATTCTTTTTAAATATTTGCTGATATCTTGAAGAACCATTTTGGTTCCTCCATTTAAGCTTTCAGTGGTAGTTCTATTAAGAAACTTTAGCATCCAAGGAACAATTCAATTCATAAAAAGGTTCCTTACAGTGGGGGGGGGATGTGTTTATACTAATAAAATGTTCTTTAAAGTATGAAAAAAATAGCTTAAAGAACTTTCATAAACATGGTTCTTCTACAGCATCACAGCAAAAACCCAGTTTTGGATCTTGATTTTAGAGTGTTTGAAAACCCCATTGAGTAAAGTAAAAGTTTTTTATGGGACCACTGATTCCAATAAATGATCTTTATTTTTTAAGATGCACACAACCTCTTGAGATGTGTTTTTTTCTGTTTTGTACAGTAGTAGATACATTTGTAGTAAATACTTCATTCTTCATACTCTTTACTGGCTCTGAAACTGAACCTAGAGGCCCGTGTGTGTGTTTTGGCAGAGTTCCTGGTGTGGATTGTGAACTGCCGCCGCCCATAGTGTGTAATGGAATGCCATTGATGTTCAGCCACAAGAGTCCGCCTCCGTGACTGGTCCACCCAACCAAACCTTAGCACAAACACATGAGCCTCTCTATAGGCCAGATTATAAAAAGACTTCAGTATCTTATATCAGAATTGGCAAAAAGAAGACAAATCTGATAGTCTGTCTATTGTTTGTCTTGTGTTTTATTCTTCATTATGCTGATCGTTTTTTCATTGTTGGTTTTCTGAAAGCTAATGTTGGCTTTTCTGAAATATTGCTGTAATTTACTAGAAAATATGATTAATCTGTGCGTAGCATTATTTAAAAATTTTAAATTCATTGTAGTCATTAATTAAAATAGCTTCTTTTTCCCCTTCAATGTCATCTCTATTCTTATGACATCATATGAGATCGACTAATAGCAAACCACATTGATTTAGTCCTAATAGACAGTGCACTCAAATTCATACTTCTTTATCCTTCATAACAAACTGAAATATTGTTACTGTGTTTGATATTATTATCATTGTTAATATTTATATAATTTTATTATGTTTTGTAATTTTCAATAATCTATATTGTATAAGTGTAATTATGCAATATTTTTATCACACTGATGCAACAAATACTGCTGAAAAAGTAAAAGTGAATTTTAAAAATAAAATTATTTTACTTGATTATAAATTAGTATATAAACATGATTAAAAGTATAGGGCAAAACACATTTGATGCTTTATTTTATATCAAATAAGGTAAGCTTTGTTAAGAATAAGAGATTTAGATATTAAATATTAAAAGTAAAATGGCATGTTAAAAATATATTACTGGCCCATAACTGCCAGTATGCAAATTTTTTATTGATTATATTTTATAAAAAAATTCACATTTTGGTTATATATTTACAAAGCAACATGGTGGCGCAGTGGGTAGCACAATCGCCTCACAGCAAGAAGGTTGCCTGGCTGGGTCAGTTGGCATTTCTGTGTGGAGTTTGTATGTTCTCCCCATGTTGACGTGGGTTTCCTCCGGGTGCTCCGGTTTCCCCCACAGTCCAAAGACATGCGCTATAAGTGAATTGAATGAACTAAATTGGAAAGTGTATAGTGTTTGTTTTATTTTTTTATTTTTTAAATATTTCTCAAATAATGTTTAACAGAGCAAGGAAATTTCCACAGTATGTCTAATAATATTTTTACTTCTGGAGAAAGTCTTATTTGTTTTATTTTGGTTAGAATAAAAGCAGTTTTTAATTATTTATGAACCATTTTAAGGACAAAATTATTAGCCTCTTTAAGCAAATTTTTTTTCTGACTGTCTTCAGAACAAACCACTGTTATACAATAACTTGTCTAATTACCTCAACCTGCCTAATTAACATAATTAACCTAGTTAAGCCTTTAAATGTCAATTTAAGCTGTATAGAAGTGTCTTAAAATATCTAGTCAAATATTATTTGCTGTCATTATGGCAAATATAAAATAAATCAGTGATTAGAAATGAGTTATAAAAACTTTTATGTTTAGAAATGTGTTTAAAAAATTAATCTCTCCGTTAAACAGAAATTGGGGAAAAGAATAAACGGGGGCTAAAAATTTAAGGGGCTAATAATTCTGACTTTAACTGTGTATATATGTGTATATGTTTTTATACATTTTATTTTTATATAGAGTGAAATATTATGTTGACATTCTAATCTCATTCCTGAGAATAATTTATAATCTACATACATTTAGATTTTGCACTACCATTTAACTACAGATTTCATTTATGTTTTTGTCAACCAGGGTACAAATATACTTGCAACCAACTTTCTAATTGACTGAAGTCTCTGTGAACTACAGGTCTACATTGCTGTATAAATCAGAAAACTTGCACATTTACATCTACATTCTTAATTTTTTGCCTTTTTAAACTATAGCCAATGCTGAAACACCCCCCCCCCCCCAATTATTACGGAATAAAACACTTACACATGTGGAGGAGGCCTTTAGTTTCAGCAGCACATCATGTTTGTATTGCTCTGGTTTTTTATCCACACAGACCACATTGCCCTGCAAAATAAATGACAGAATAAGACAGAAAGAGTTCTCAACCTAAAATATGAAGTATGCTTTCTTATAAACTGTATTGAGGTCAGTGTCTGAAGTTGTATACCTTTGAAGTGACACTGTGTTTTTCAGGCTGGACTGTGTTGCTGGTTTTGGTACGTTGAGTTGAGTGAGCCTCACTGCTGCCATTTACTGCGGGTGTTGAATTGTCCATGAACGTGGGTAAAATGATAATCTGGATCTGAGAGGTATCTTCAGGAAATGAAAAAAAATATACTTGTTAAAAAAGGGAGAGCTAGTTATTCTCAAAGATAGACTTCCTCAAAATGACTTTAATTATTGACAGGTTGAAATTACTTTGTGTAAATTATATTAACACTGAAATTAAATCGCAAACATTTTAAGGAATGAAACTGCAAGTTTACGGAGCGAGGTGTGCAAGCTGCAAGTACATCATTAGATAAAATGTGATGTAAAACTAAAGCAAAAAATAAACATGGATTATATTTAATTTATACAAACTACATGAACTGTATTGACATTTAAAACATCATCTTCATTTAAATAAATACCTAGTCCATTTTCTGACTTGTTTGGTAGCTAATAATGTTGTATACATTCATTATATTGATAAGGCATAATAATGAAAGTCAAATAAAAGGCTAAAAGTTCAAATTAATATCTTTAAATACAAAGCATGTTCAGATGGGTAATATAGCACCTTAATTCATCAATACATTTTTATTTTATTAACCAGGTGTTTTTTACCTTTAGGTGTCGTAATAAGTAGATCACCATCCCCACGCACAGCTCTTTCTTCACAAATCACACCTGTAACAAAGGGTAAAACACTTTTCAATATAATGTGACTTTCCAATCCAAATTGTCAACATGTTATATTCCCACATTTTAATATTATCTCAAACCTATAATTTTTGCTTCAGAATAAAAACAAATAAACTTAAATCTGTGCTCCAAAGCATTTATGGCCGCATTTTACTCTGCACTGTTCAAGTGACTCAATTTCGATTTTTAAAAAAAAAAAAATTTTCCCCATGCCGCACAGATCGGATATGGCCCATGTACGTGCAAGCATGAAAAAATCACATGGATTCCGATTTAATCAAATAAGATTCAGGCCTTGTTCATATGTGGAAATTTATCCGATATGAATCGGATCTGTGTTCTTGTGTCTGCAGTGTAAGCAGGTAGATCGGATTTTCATCTGTCTATGTGAGTAGCGCATCATTAACAACCGTGGCGAATTACCTCAAGTCAAAACTTTTTTCAGAACAAACTTTAGCAGAGTCCCAAACCTTAAATCTCATACACGAGGACTTAAACAGCTTTTATGTTGTCATATAGCACAGGTATTTAAGCATGTTAACGAGAGAGAGAGAGAGAGAGAGAGCGCAATGTCTGCCATGTAACCAATATAAACTAATATAAAACTAGTGCATACATCATGTGCATAAATCACACCATGGACATTACATTAAGATGCCTAAAGGTTTAAAAAAGACTATATATCAAAAGAAGAAGGACAAATGAGAACCTTTCTGTCGTAAACTATAGTAAAACAGCTTGTCAAAAGCTGCAAACAAATTACATACAGGAATATAGAAAATAGCACTCTTTAATTATCAGCTGTTAGTCAGCGCCCGCTCTTTTTCCCCTGGTCATTGCACCTTTGCTGTGTGCTGTGTAAATGCAGACAATCGAATACGAGTCACTTTAAAAAGATGATGTAAGCAGGTCATCAAAAAAAACGGATACAGTCACAAAAGCGGAGTTGACCATCAAGATCTGCAGTGTAAATGCAGCCTAAGAGTCACCACTATCTAAGTTGTAAGTGTAATTTTAATTGTATTACAACTACTGCATGAATGTGATTTAGTACCATAGCATTGTAAAAAAAAGATCAACACTGATTACTAAAGCACAACTAAGGCTCATTAGGATTAATAACCTGGACTATAAACACAGCACACACACTCCTTTGCTGAGTCTTGAACTGTGAGCACTTCTAAGCGTTTCCTTGACCTGATTTCTATGGTGTTTGACCTTTGCTTTGTTTATTGTTTTATGTTGTTTTGCCAACTGTCCCAACCATTCGCCTGTTGTTCTGACCATTCTTTGGATTATAAATATCAATGGTCTCAAATACAATTCCTGGAGGGCCGCAGCTTAGCACAGTTTAGCTTTAACCACCTCCAACTCATACCTGCTTAATAGTCTATAGTAGTCTTGTTTAGTTGGATCAGCTGTGTTTGATTAGGGTTGGACCACAACTGTGCAGACCTGCGGCCCTCCAGGAGCAAAAATTGAGACCTATCATCTATATGCTCCAGTTTGCTGCTGTTTTGACCATTGCCTGCTTAACTATTCTGTTTAATAAAGCAGCACGGAGCTCACCTTCATGGCCAACCACATCTATTGCAGTTATATTACATTTGTTACTTTATTATATTCATCAAATACATTAAGCTTTGGTGAGAATAGATCAAACAATAGAGCACAATAAAAAAAATCTTGCAGGGCAAAACGAGCAGCGCGTATTGTACCTCACACCTACAACAACTTAACATCATATTAACTTTTAGAAACATTTAATCCAGAAAGACATTTTGTTTGATATTAACAGTGTTGGGTAAGTTAATTTAAGTAAGTAATAGATTACAAATTACTGACAACTACTGAAAAAATTGTTACCTGATTACATTATAGATTACTAATTACTTTACTTCGAAGTTTCTTTCAAAACATATAAAATAAACCTATAAAAATACAAAATAAACTGCGGCTCTTTCAGTTATTTAATATTCACTGAAAAACATTACAATGGGTTTAACACAGCAGCTTGACATATTCAAAAGACTTAAGTTCACCCAAAAATTAAAAAATTCTCTCATCATCCACGTTTTTTTTTGTACTGAAAAGAAGACACAAAGAAAACTGGATACTTGTAGTAATTCACATCCATATTATCAAAAAGCAGTGCAGTGTTTGGGTATTCTGTGTCTTTCTGAGGTAATTAGTCTACTGAAATGTGTATATTGCATACAAA
This sequence comes from Danio rerio, assembly GCF_052040795.2. Lineage (NCBI taxonomy): Eukaryota > Metazoa > Chordata > Actinopteri > Cypriniformes > Danionidae > Danio > Danio rerio. The sequence goes on along the minus strand of NC_141026.1, from coordinate 49,505,962 downwards.
GTATGAAGCTGATCGATCAGTTCTTGTCGCATGACTTGCGTTTTTCAATTGGTGCGCCTGGAAAGTGTGAGTGTGCGAAATATGTGCTCTATTCAAAATAACGAACTTGCGCATGCAAAAGATGCGGTTATATGAATGGACCCATAAGCAGCTACACTTAATTCAGGATACCCATTCACTCCCGATCCTGCACAAAAATCCAATTTAGTCTGTTTAAGCTGAGTTGGGCCGATGTGATTTTGGGCGCTGGTGTCCTCCCTGGTGACAAGTGTTGACGAAATGCTTTCTGTTCAAGTGCTTGAACAAGTTGCAGTCGAAAGTTTTTTAAAGACTGGACATAGACTGTATTTCACAGCAACATTTTTGTTTTTACGCTCAATGAAATCAAAGTACTGTCTGTATTTCCACTTGAAGAAGCAACCACACTCGTCAGCAGCTATTTCTGCATTCTCTCCCGCATTTTAAGTACATACTTATTACTTGACATTGCAGCGTAAGACCTGATTTAAAAAAAAAAAATTATTTTAAAAACTATTATTTGTAATGCAAGTAATACAATTACATTGATTTTAGTAATTATAATGAAATTACACAAATTTAAAAAGTAATTTGTTACATTACTACCTTCCTCAAAAATGTAAGTAGATTACAGTACTGTCGATTGCATTACACCTAACACTGGGTATTAATGTTAGGTAATATTGTTAATTATTTATTTAGTTAATATCATTCAGCTGTAAAACATACAAGCTGTAAATCATAAATTTAAATATTGTCACAATAATCTGGCATCGGCTCCATAGATTTAAAACCCCACAATCATCTGAGGGAAATTACTGTACTCTAGTTGCTTTCTACCTTTATCGCCAACAAGCATTGTATGATTTAAAAAGATACTTGTGATTAAAGCTGACACACTGATGGTGCATCTGAAATCGCATACTTTTAATATCAGAAAACAGTATGTGAGATGAGTAGCATGTTCAAATTCTTAGTATCGAAAAAACAAGAGAGATTTGGAAATGTGCAATCAGAGTATTTTTTTTTATAGGGATGAAGAATATATTGTTTGAGCATCGCAACGTATGTATCTCCAATAGTCACATAAAAGGATTAGATAATTTATTAAATATTAAAATGTAAAGACATTGATTTATAATATTGTATATTATGTGTTATTTCAAGTTTTAATGTTACAATGTTCTATGTGAATACTCTCATGCAGCGATCACACCAGATGCGGAAGAAGCGTCAAGTACAAGTGATTTACATGTTAAGTCCATGCAAAGGCGCGAATGGACATCCTGCGGTGCGAGTGAGGTGGCGTGAATGACATGATTCACGTGAATGAAGTGGTGGGAGTTTTGTGCGATTGACGTGCGAATGACACTAGTTGGAAAAATCTGAACTTCAATAGACATTCGCGCCACATTAACCAATCAGGAGCTTTCTCTTGTAGGGGAGTGCTTATGTGGCAGCGCCTGTTGTTGGTGTTCCAGGGGGAAATCCTCCTGCCGACACCAACAACAGTTAATCAAACTGGGCTCGGCTCAATCGAAAGCTTCCATCATACAGGTTAAGTTTCAGGAGGAGTTGTGTGAGCTCACAAAGCTGGGTGCACCTCTGAAAGGATCTAGTGCACTCAGACACGGCTTGACTCTGTTTTTCAGCCTTCATAAAGCACATAAACACAGTTATTCTCTCAATAAAATCTCAAAAAGTAGTATGTGATTTTAGATGCGTAATGAATGATCTGTTTGAGTGAAATGGGTCTTATTACCATGAACACAGGACAGCATTAGTCAGCATTAGTCAGCATAAGTCATTATTGCCTTTCTCTTACTAATCCTAATAAACTAGTCTACATACGAGGCGTGATAGCCTTGGTTGAAAAACTGCACACTGCAGCACGCAATGACGAAAGAAATGTAACGAGCCCGATTTTAAAATGTAAGGAGTAGAAAGTACAGATATTTGTGTAAAAATGTAAGAAATAAAATTGACAAGTTGTCAAATAAATTAATAGTGGAGTAAAGAACTGATGCCAGAAAAATCTACTTAAGTACAGTAAAGAAGTTTTTGTACTTCGTGTCTTCCCATCTCTGCTGATTTACTGTACATGCAAATCCCATTAATATTACTCTCATTCATATAATATAGAAGATACTTTTCTAATGGTCATGATGTATGTTCAAATTTTAAACATATTATCAACTGGAGTAGTATGTGAATTTTGGATGCAGTTTGAGTCTGGCTGGAAAACCTCTTTTGAAATATTACTTAAGTTTCTAGTCCTGGTTTAACTGGAGAGCTGAGTGGCAAAGTATCTGACTGTTTAATTGACCGTGCCCAAGCTAATTCAACTGAGTGGCATATGTTTATAAAAGTTCACATTCGCTGAGGTATATTTAGCATTTTCTTGGCATTCTTAACTCTGTTTTTAAGTCATTTAAGTTGCATAATGTTTTACAGCGCCAGAGGAATGAACACTGACCTAATTCCCAGTTTTGGCACTGAGCGGTTCTGCCAAGAGCTGGACTGCAATGAATCAGTAAGCTGAATATCCTGGGTGTAATTAATGGACCGACTGAGCATGAATATATCAGGACAGACTGAGCTAATAAAACCTTAACCCCGGCCCTCCCCCAGTGCCTACAGGAGGTCATAACCTCTGACCCCTACCCTGAACACTGACCAACACACAATCTGCTGGACACCACAGAGAGCGAGACGGTCAGAGACTAGAAAGAAAAGAAGACAGAAAGAAAAGGAGGCAAAAGATTCTTTTATTTACATCCTTCTGGAAGCATTTCTCATTTGCACATGATTGTGTGCTGAAAATTTAGATTAATGCGGTTTTCTGCTTGAGATGTTTTGAATAAAGCAGTTATTCTAGTTTTAAAGAGAGCTTATTTCTTGTCTTTGGTCATGTGTTTAGTGCTCAGCAAGATACACATGAAACCTTAAAGCGAGACAGCACTGTGTCAGATCACTGTCAGAGGGATTTAATGTGCTCTATGACCTCCGGCCTATCCATTATAATGAAACCAATTAATTAGCATTATTTGCATAAATATTTTGAGCATTACAGAAATGTAGTAATTATGTTGGCTTCAGAAAGAGGTTAGCCTCGTGCTAACAATTGGTAAACAATAGCATTGACATCATCTTAAAACTTGCTATCAACATACTAATGATCGTAGCATAATGCTAACAGCATGCTTGTTGCTATTGTACTAGTATCATGTAAAATGTTAGCACCATAGCACACAAGTAGCAACCATCTAGATATTAGCACCCACATAGCAATGACCCAGGGTACTCTAGCTTATATTATATTAATGACTTATATAAATCATATTACCCTAGTAGCCACAAAAAATGCCATAGCAACCACACAAAACACAATAACAACTGCCCAGATTATGCCTAGCAACCACACAGAACACTCCAGCAACTGTCAACATCTATCCAGAATGCCCTAGCTAGCACACCTAGCAATCACCCATTTCCCCTTGTAGCCATCTAGAACACCCTAGCAACAGTGTAGCAACACCCTAAAAACTGCCCAGATTACTTTTAGCAACCATCCAGAACATTCTTGCAACTGCCCTATATCCATCCAGAATGCCCTAGCACATGCCTATCAAACACCCATAATAGCCACCTAGAAACACCCTAGCAACCACCCAGAGTACCCTAGCAACATCCTCCTATCAATTTTGACAACTACAAATTAATTGATTTAAACTTCTAAATCTTTTTAAAGACATACAGACTTTCACAGTTTCTTCAAATTTTAGGGCTCTCTTTTAACGATCTAAGCGCAAAACCCAAAGCTTGTGAAGCAAAAGCATTAAGGGTGTGTCCGAATCCACTTTTGCTATTTTAAGGACAAAGAAAATATGGTTTGCATCGTTGCACATGGTCTAACTGAGCTCTGCTTATTCTCTTAATGAGTTATGGGTGTGTTTTGAGCGAACATGCATTAAACCAATCAGAGTCCCATCTCACATTCCCAGTCAGTTGCGTCGCACCATGGAGCATTTGCTATTTACATGGTGGAATTTGTAAACAGGTAAACAGACCATTTGCAGCGCGAAGATAAAGAACGAACCTTTTCCATTCAGCCGCTTTACATTCTCTTTATTTTAATCCTTAACTCCTTTAGTAAGGAGTAAGGAAAAAGTATTGTACGCACTCCACTGCAGACAGTCATTAGCCTACATATTTAATTTAGTTTGTGTAAAGATTTCTTTCAAAACTATTTCTAAATTCAGTTGTAATTTCCAGCAAATAAATAAATGAACAACAATAATAAAGTGTGGTTGGAAACGGAGTTATTATTTAAGCTAGTAGGATTGAAAAAAGAATGACTCTCCATTCACTCTAAGTTTACCCAACTATGTCGCCTCCGCTACTGAGGAACCCAGAAATGTGAAAAGGGTCTATTCTTATACCCCATATAGTGACACAAGTATTCAAAACCTGACACGTGGACAAATCTAAACTTTTTATTAAAACGAATATAAATATGTGGTTGTTTGGACTAGGCATGGGACGATAACCGTGTTCGAGGTATACCGCGGTTTGGAAAAGTCAAGGTTTTAAAACCGTCAAAATTTTCTGCTATACCGTCATTCCTAAGGTATGTGTAAGATTTTTATTTACATTTTTTTAAGACAACAGTATCTCCAGCAGAAAAGATCTCTAAAGTTGCCGTTTTAAATTGTAAGGAAATCTGTGTTTTTAAAACAAATGAAGATATGTTTACAAAATATTTAAAATGTTTCTCAAATTAAAATATATTGTGTACAAAGGGGAAAAAAATAGTTTTTTACCCAGACATTTAAAAAGCATCTATTTTAGAGCAGTAATCTCAATACCGTGAAACCGTGATAGTTATATCTAAGGTTATCATACAGTCAGATTCATATGTTGGCCCATGTCTAGTTTGGACCTGCATAGCGGCATAACTAACGTGCTCTGAGCTGGACTTTAGATTTTAGTCTATTTCAGTTCTTCAAAATAGCAACGCACTGACAATGTGCCTTAACACACCTCCTTTTTAGACCGGCACACCCATGAGTCCACAAAGTGGCGCAAATGGATTTGCTATTTAAACAATGTGGCGCAAAACATGAAAATTAGGGTTGCGCTCATCTGAAAATAGCAACAAATCGCGCCAAACACGTCTTGTGCCTTATTGCGCGGGTGTATGATTTGGCTATAAGGCTAATCCGAACATCAAGCCAGCGTCAAAGTTTGTCTCATTAAACTCTACAATGTAATTTAATCTGATCTTTTAATGGTCATTTTTTTGGAAGTCAGTAAATTATTATATAATTACATCATGTTTTGTTTTGTCTGTACATTACAGTAGTCATGTGAGTAAAATATGATATGGAATAAGATTAATTTCTTTGATCTGGATAACAAAATCATATTTAAAATGCATTCTTAAATTTTCCATGCAGCTGTTTTGAAGGAAAATTCACCCAGAATAAATTGGGTTTATGTCAGTGGCTTGTTTTGCTTGAAAGAGCAAATCAGGTAATGGCTCAAACATGGTCAATAATTTGCCCTGAATGCAATTTGGAGAATGCAATTTGCCATCTAAATCAACTGGTTTCGAGTGTTAGTTTGTGGAGGCGTAACTGTTTGGTGAATTCATCCCTCAGTGTTTTGGAAATTAGATTTAGAAGCAAAATTTAGGACATCCCCAAAGCATCTGAGCAAATGCATTCCGTCTAATACACTCCGCAATTTATTGTGTGAGTGGTTGATTTTGTGTAAAGGCTCAAATCTGGGGCCTGTTCTTTGTATGTGGACTACTCCATTAGCTGGATTTGATTGTTGATGATTTGACACGATTCTGGTTTTCTTTGGTTCTTTGAAGTTCATTCTGGAGTTGTTGTTGTCATAGCAACAGGTCTCTAAGCTTAAACCTGCTCTGGGCCAGCTTATTCCATATAAACAAGATTAGATTGTATCATTTTAAAGGCACAATATGTAAGATATGTGTGCCAAAATTTCCAAAAAAAAAACAGTAGAACAGTGTTGTATACATTGCAATTCAAGTTTGCACTCATGCACAATGAACTCATGCACTTACACTAGGTCTGTGCGATTTAATCGAATCGCAGTTGCAATTTGCAAGTTAATTGCAAGAAGCTGCGATATGAAATATGCATTATTTATTTTCCCCTGCCCAGAGCAAATGCGGGCAGTCTTACTAGACAATTTGGTGAGCACACGTTCATTTTATCCAATCAGAATTGCACAACCGAACTACATTATGTGGAACGCCCACAATTTAAAAAAGAAGGAAAACAAACAGGAAAGCGCAGACGAGTGGGATAATGGTGTCTGCCGCTTCAGAAGCATTAATAGACCAATTAATATCAAAGAAAAACAGCATTGGTAATATGGGAATATTTCAGTTTTAAAGTCACAGACCATGAACAAAAACAGGTAATTTTTAAGAGCTGTCACAGAATTATTTTTGAGCTGAAGTTTGACTAGAATAAATCTCAATCGCAATATCTGTCAAAAAATTGCAATGTAATATTTTCACCCAAATAGCACAGCTCTGACTTACACACTCAACAGCATAGTATATGAATTTAGTGTCATCCCAAATGGAACACTAATGTTTTTTTTTACTAACCCAAAATTCAAACAGTCCTAGTCGGTATTTACCAAATAAATGAAATACATGACTAAACTACCAAATAGTACCTGCCATGAGTGTAACCGCATTCACCATCAGGTGGAAGCATAATCTTTCACATAGGAGAACTTTCTTTGCACAATCCAAAATAAATATAGTCCAATTAGCTCCACCCCTTTTGCTTCTTTTTAACAGTTAAATAAGTGCGTCATCCAGATATTTTAAGTGCACTTGTTCGTTTTAGAATGAAAAGAATAATTCCGTGTGAATGCACTATATATACTCTGAATGCACTATATATACTATATATACTACAATATGGTAAAAAAAAAAATATTTTGCAGACTTATGTACTTACATTAACCCAAATGCTTGGATGTTCAAATACAGAGAAATAGTACACTTTAACTAGTTACATGGACTTAGACATTAGCCCCTTTCAAACAGTGATATCGGTATATACATGAAAAATGACTGAAATTACTTTACTGGTAAGTTCAAAAAAGCGCTGTTCACACAGGCAAGGATGTTCCAGAATCTTTCTGGAAAAGACCATTCAAACATCTATTCCAAAATGCTGGTAAATTCTGACATCATTAACCAGAAATGAGCTTCAGTGGATGGATAAGTATTCTAAACAACTTCGATAAAAACGTATGGAGGAACAATTTTGCTTGTCGAGATGTACATAATATGTGTGTGTGTATGCTGGCGATCACCAGAGCATTGCTTCATGTGCACATGCCTCGAGCAACCGAAACAGAGCTTGAAGGTAAACAAACAGCGATTTATCATAAGCATTTTATAGATTTTTTACACAGATGGCATTGAGGAACATCTGACTAACATTTAGCAGCTAAATGTGTCTGTAAAAAATTCCAAGGCTTTTATTTTCATAAACAGCCACGATATTAATGTGTCTGTTCTGATTGGCTGGAGTAGCCTCTCACATCAGCACATTCTAATCGTGAACACGCTCTGTCCGGCAATTTTCTTTCTGCGTTTACACAGAGCAGCAAAATACCGGTAATGGTCGGCGCCAGTAGCCTAGTGGTACTGCGTGCTGACATATAGCACCAACGTGCTCACGATTACCCAAGTTTGATTCCCGAGGTCCTTCCCTTCTCTCTGCTCCCAATGCTTTCCTATCTGAATTCTCTACTGTCATAATAAAGGTAAAAAAAATGTTTACAAAATATTTATTAAAAAAAAAATACCGGTAATGTTACAACTTCTCTTTCTGGAAAAACGCTGGAATTAATTTACCGGTATTTTCAAAAAGGGCCTGTTTACACGTACAGATCTTTCTGGAAAATTGCCGTAATTGTGTCACCATACTAACCATCTTAAATACACTCAATTATTGGTTTTGATTTAGATCAAACAGAACACCAAAGTCCCTTTAATATTTCATGCGTTTTAATGTTTTTTTTTATTGACTGAACAGAACAGTATTATAACAGAACTATATAATGTATTAAAAAGGATAAAACATAAACTTTTAACTGGATTTCAACCGGAAGAACTGGAATAATAAGAGCTCTGCTGCTTCCATTTCACTTTGATCACTTTTAGCCTTACTCAATTCTACCTAGGGTTGTCACAATACTGGAATTCGATACCGATCAGTACTGAAATTTTAAAAACGTCCATTTCCCGTGAACCTTTGAGTGCTGTGGTGCATGTTCTTAAACACAGCTGATTTCCCATTGTGTTCACATGCTCAACAAAAATGACTGAATGTGATTGACCGAGAAGCTCATCGGTTCACCAAACTCACGGCTGTTTACTGAGTGTAACCACAGTTACAGGCACACTGGAGCATTTCAAAGTCATGTCGATCAGCTGGTTTGACTGTAAGCTGACATACGAGCTATCCCCTGATGAATCGCAGCTTTAAAACACTCCAGTGTCCCTGTATATGTGGTTACACTAAGTAAACAGCGGTGAGTTCGATGAGCTTCTTGGCCAATCACAGTCATTTCTGTTACGCACTTGAACACTATGGCAAATCAGCGCTGTTTAAACGTGCTCCACATCGCTCAAATGTTAGCGAGAAATTTACGTTTTTAAAATTTTAGTACCGATTAGTATCAAATTTTAATATCATGACAACCCTATTATCCCTAATATTTTAGCGCCTCCATGAAACGTTTTCTCTACAAGTCACATGGGATGTGATGAAGACCACAACTTCCTTGATTCCACACTCAGTCAGGCATCATCCAACTATGTTTTATTTCTTTGTCGCCCTCTAGTGATGGAAAGTACATATCGTGCCTTTAAGTGAAGATGATAATTTGACTTTAATACTCCAGAACTATGGAAGGGCAGCCTCTGAGTAGTGAAATGTTTCACATCCTATCAACAGTACAGATTAATTCATGCCAAGAGTTTTGTTTTCATCACCACACGCTGAAGTAAGCAGATGGGCATATTCGGCTCCGGTTTCTCCTCCCGTATTGGAGTATCCTCCTCCCTCCTGCTTCTCTGAGCCTCTTGTTCCCAACATGACCTCACCTCAGCGGTATTTACTCATTCACTGGCTCCCCTTCGGCTCCTACCAGATTAATATGGGTTTGTTTATTTCCCTGCTCATTAATTGGTTAAATGGAGACAAATGTGTGTGTTATCAGGCGTATGTTTCTGCGTGTCTGCCGTTCTGAGGCACATTGTTTTGATAGTTTAATTTAATATAGAGACACTTGCAGACAGAGCAACTGTGGATGCGTCTTAACCAAAACAGATGTTATGATGCTTATGATTTAAAGAAGGGCTTCGCACAGTAGCGAGTTTGCTGAAATTAAATATTTAATGTGGCGTAGTGCAGTTAACAGAGGTGACTCTAAATTAATCCTTGGCTGGAATCACTGATTCTGCATCTTCTCCCTCCCTTCCTGTAATCGGACAGATATATTGGTTTTTAATGAAGAGTAACTGCCAGTAGTTTTGATAATGTGCAACATGTTTTGATATGAAGCAGGAAATGTTACAAGTATTAGTGAGTTAAACAATTTACAGTGATAATGCTAATCTTACTGTATTACTGTATAAAAAAAGTCTTATGATCACCAGGTTGCTTAGTTTAAGTTTAGTTTTTATTAGTTTCAGTGTTGGTTTTAGTTTTGCTTGTTTTTTTTTTTTTTTTGTAAATTAGGAAATTTGTTAAATGCAAGATTCAATATCAGAATGAATATTGTATAATAAAAAATCTAACTCCACTTATCATCTACCCATCCTCAAATTCAAATACAACAGCCCATAAGATAGCAGCCCTAAGTAAAATATGTGTGCTTAGTTGCTTTTGAGATTAAATACACAGTAATGACGGGAAGTTCGGATCTTTAATGTAGTTTTACACTTTATTGCTTCACCGCTTTTTAAATCTAATCTCAGTGTACTGTTCTAATAACTGAATAACTCAGTGTATTAATACTAGTGTATTTATTGGTTTATTTTGAGTCAAAGTGGGGTATTAGGCATAAAACAAGTAAGTTTTTTGTGGATAAGTGCTTAACATTACTGGAGATGTAAATCATTTCAAATGATTCAGTGCGATTTGGTTAACTAGTTCAACCGGTTCACTTAGATCCGATTAACATGAACTATTCGTTCGCGATTGCAATCACTAATACAGAAATAAAACCCATTATTCAGTACAAATGGGTTAAATGTAATACGTTGAAGTGTCTGCTTGGGTTGTATTTAATGTTGTCATTGTGCTGCTGGCTTGATCTGGCCACCTTACTCAGGATTACAGATTCTGAGTTGCCATACGGGTCAAAAACTTAGCAGCTGGAAGCAAATAGATTTACTTCTAAAAGACTTACAGTATGTATAAAAAAATCACTTTATTTTAGTGTACAGGAAATGTGTATATATACTGAGAGAGAGAAGGAGAGAGAGAAAAGGAGTGTAATTAGAGAGAAAGTAAAGAGTGTTGTAAGAGAGAGACAAAAAAGTGGGAAAAAAAAAATATTTCCACTTATTTATTTTTTAAGTTAATTTAACTTTTATAGTCATTTTAACTTACATGAATAAAATTGATTATAATCAGGGCTTGAAATTAACACCTGCCAACCCACCAAATGTGTGTAGATTTCAGCTGTGGCAGGTTAGACAGCCGATCCCACTAGCCACTTTGGCTGGTTAAAAATTATTTGTAAATGGTAGTTTTATCGAGTAGCAGCATGGCTGACAAAAGTAATTGTGTTCGCAAGCAAAAGAAAGCAGGTGAATATCGAATGAGAGGATGATCACTCGTGCACTCAGGTGATGTGAAGCTTGCACGCTCCCATTTACTTGCACGAAGCAACCGTGCCTGCCCTAGAGGAAAAGCAACTTGTGCGATCGATTTCACTTTAATTATTCTTTGAGGAGATTATTATTGAGATTATCTAGGTATGTTAACCATGTGGGCCTGATCATTCATTTATTTATTATCACACACCCTATGTTTTTTTTTTTACCTGTCTTTTGCTTACAATTATTTTTTAATATAGTTTAGATATATATTTTTTTAAATAACATTGGTTCAATATAAGATTAATTCCCCATTTATGTGTAGTAACTGCTGATCTGGGACATTTAGCCAGGACAGATTACTGTGCATATTTTAGATAAGTGACAATAGTTCTTTATAAAATGTCAAAAAAAAAAAAATTAAGGAATGTTTTGTTGAATTAAAAAGTGTATGTATACAGCTATATTTTATTGAAAATTTGTGGGTAAGAAATAATAATTTATTTTTGGCGTGGTCATGTGAAAATAAAAGTCATGGGAAATAAAAACGAATTGCTATGTGACACAACCCATTTGTTCATGCACACTGAGCAAGATCACAACACAAAAAAATTCAAATAAATGAGGACCCATGTGGACTTAACACAAAATCTAAAGCAAATCATTTAGCATGTCAAACACAAATTTATGCATACAAACTGTTTTCCCAACAAAAAAATTGTGGCTAGTGAAAATGGCGAGTGGCTAGTAATGTTGGAAATCTACTAGCTGCAGTGGCTGGTGATCATAAAAGTTAATGTCAAGCCCTGATTATAAAACAAAATAATCATTATGTGAAGTTTCACAAAGTAATTTCGAGAGGAGCACGTGATGTGATTGACCACAGCTGGTCTCTTATCTACAATCATTAGTCAGCCAATCAGATTAATCCAAACTCACTATAAGTAGCCTAGCAAATTACTCCCTTATCTTCGCTTTCCGAAAAAAACCCATCCACATCTTCTCCCCCTTTTCTTCCTTTACCACGGGGAAGTACTCTTACTACTCTTTTTTTTTTCCCCCAAATAGTATGAATAAAAAAAATATATTTTAAACAATGTGTATATTTGTACAGTAAATATTATTTTGTTTAATTTAATTGATTTAATATATTTAAATTGGTGTGTTATCAGCATGTGTATAAATACACTGACCCTAAACATTTTATTTGTAGTTTTCTTAAAATTCAAAATTCAGCTTATTATCTATCCGAGCTTTCCACAGCAAAATGAACCACCAACTATTCCAGCATATGTCTTACACAGTGGATGCCCTTCCAACCGCAACCCAGTATCGGGAAACACCCATTCATTCTGACATTTACACACACACTCGTACATTAAGGCCAATTTAGTTAATCCAATTGACCTATAGCGCATGTCTTTAGACTGTGGGGACAACCGACGCACACGGAGGAAACCCACACTAACACAGGGAGAACATGCAAACTCCACATAGAAATGCCTACTGCCGGGACTCGAACCAGCGACCTTCTTGCAGACTTGTGCTGTACCCTGTTGTGTGCAGTGAAACTGAGCCTGGCATGCCAACATAAAATTTCTCTGCAATATGTGACATGCCTATCACAGCTGTTGTCTTACTAGCTGTTGTGCTATAGAAAGTATATCTGGAGCTGACAGTAACTTGATATACATTATACCCTGACTACTGTCTGTTTTATGGGCCGTTCGTATACTGTAAATACTGTACACACCAGCACATATACCAGACTTGGCATGCAGAACAGTATGCTTTGCCAGCTTAACAACAAACAACAACGACCTGAAAGTACTCTGAAGGAATGGAAATGTTCAGGACAGACACACACTGAGACTTTACTTTGAAAGCACTACATAGTTCAGTGGTTGACAGAGTAAATTAAACCATATCGAGAGCTCTGAATAACAGTGGTTTGTTCGGTGAGGAGGCACAATAGAGGCCATTACTCAGAGAATCATATAAAAGCATGGCTCCAGTTCGCCAGAGGGATATTAGTCACCCAGTTGTGATGTGGAAAAAAAAGATTTTGTGTTCAGTTGAGAGCAAGAATTTTTACTCGTCATTATGGTGGTACAAACCTAACATGTCTCAAAACACGCAGCATCTTTGCTTTTCTGCTATAACAGCATGATTAATGGAAAGGAAAGCCTCATTATGAGGCAAATTTAAATGTATAGTTACAGTTCTCTGCATAATTGAGTACACCCTATTTTGAAAATGAATATTGTGATCCATTTCTCAGTGTGTATAGACAATGCATTTTGGTGCATTTAAACAGATTTATTAAGCAGATATATTTATTCAAATAATATTTATTTAATTTCTTTTGTTTCTATAGATTTTTCCTCTGTTTTAAATTTGAATTTAATATTTTTCTATGACATAAATTTGGGTGTGCTAGTTTATGGATCGTTATCGTAAGTTATTTTGTTAGATAAGCTCCAGATTTGGCTCCAGTACTGATTAGTTATTTAGTTATTTAGTTAGTTAGTTAGTTAGTTAGTTAGTTTATTTATATAGCACATTTTTTACAACACAACGTTGCCCAAAGTGCTGAACACAATCAATTCTAAAAATAAAATCTACATCACATATATAACAATTAAAACATAAGGCAAACCCCTCAACATTAAAAAGGCTCAAATACTTACGAACAAAGATGGTGTTTCAAACGCTTTTTAAAAACAGGTAGAGTTGGAGCATGTCTGATGTGGGGCGGAGGCCCGTTCCAGAGTTTTGCATATACATTAGTTTTTTAATCTAATGTGCACAATTATAATATTGTATAGCTCCCTATTTAAAAGATAGATCTGTGTGGGTTGGACTTTTATATGCCGTGCACTGTAACCTGGAACATGTCATTAATTGTCTCATTTTATTCTAAACCTGTACGCAAAGATGTCGAAATTCGAAATGTCGAAATTCCTTAAATCATTGGGGTCCAGTGATGTTTGAAACCCAACATTCCTCAAATTATTCCTTTGTGTTATAAAGAAGAATGAAAGAATATCATTACTGTTCTATTCATCCATCTATTATCTATCTACGATTGTGATAATTAGTTTTTTACAGCGCATGTGTTTTATTATTTATTTTTTTATAACAGATTAGAGCTTTCATACTGCACAAAATGATATCACACGCGATTGTCTTCTGACCAAGTGCACCTTAAAATTTATGAATGACACTTGTTACAGAGCGTGAGAAGCAAACAGTTCTTTAGTTTTTATATGATTTGTAAAATAAAGACTTGCAGGTTAAAGAAACCAACACAGGAGGAAGCTGCTGCGGGCCTTGGTGCAGATGAAAAGTGCACAAAAAAGTGTATTTATAAATAGATAGATAGATAGGTAACTAGATAGAATAGACAGAGGTAGACTGATCTGTGCAAAAGATGCCGATCCGCTGCATGCTGCTGGCGCAACTGGTGTGAAAGGCAAATGCCTGTGCTTCTGCTCTCCATACATGCTGTGAGTAAATTTAGTGTTACCATATTTTCTATGATAAAAATGTCAAGCATATTTAGAACGAATCATTTGTTGACCAAAAAAAAAAATCATAGTATAAAAATAAAATGATTAAGTATTTGAGCTGAGGGTGGGTCAAAATATGTTGTTATATATATATATATATATTTATGTTATGATATATTATGTGTATATATATATATATAGGCGACGCAGTGGCACAGTAGGTAGTGCTGTCGATTCACAGCAAGAAAGTCGCTGTTTCCCCCACAGTCCAAAGACATGCAGTACAGATTAATTGGGTTGGCTAAATTGTCCATTGTGTATGAGTGTGAGTGAGTTTGTGTGGGTGTTTCCCAGAGATGGGTTGCGGCTGGAAAGACATTTGCTGTGTAAAAACGTGTTGGATAAGTTGCCGGTTAATTCCCGTGTGGCGACCCCTTAAAGTAACAATGATTCTATCATGCACTTTGATATTTAAATGTTGCAGAATTTTTACTCCTTTACAAGGAGCTACGTTACACACTGCGGAAGTTAATATTCGAGACTCATGCTGTTGTTAAATGATCCAACCCAGTAGAGAACTTAAAAAAGACTGAATCTGATAATCACAGTATAGCTGTGAATTTTTTTTTTTTTTTGCTGTAAATTTTAATTAGCTGATTCATTTATGTTTTTCCTCATGTGTGTGTGCGCAAAAGAGTACAGAGACTTTTTATCCCCACGTCAAGCACTGGATCACACCAAAACGGGATGTTTGGCCTTTGACCCGTAATCATTCTTCATAAAGGACATCTGTGTGCACTATCTAGGAAGCTTCTTTTTTTTTTTTACTCTACAAGGAACGATGAAAAGTTTAAATCAATAATATTCCACATGACCATATAAGCACGCATAAACTAATTGATCACATGCATAGACATGGGCAGGTATAAGATTCTGACAGTATGATAACCTTGAATAAATATTTGACTGTTAGCACGGTATTGTAATTACTGCTTTAAATGATGTCCTTTTTAATTGTCTCTGTAAAAAACAGCAATGTTTTCCCCCATTGAACACAATATATTTTCTTTTAAGAAACATTTAAAATATTTTGGAGCAGTAAACATGTCAGGTTAAAAACTTCAAATGAATCACTGACTTCTGCTGTCTTCATTAGTTTCAAAAACACAGATTTATTTACAATTTAAAAAAGGCATCTTTGGATATTTTTCTTTTCTTTGGATATAAAGTAAGCCAGTGCACTGTTCAGGTCTATAGCAGGCTTGGATGTTTATGTACAGTATAAGAGATGCGATGTTGTTGTTGAACGACCAACTTTTCATATGGAGGGTCCTTTCTGCTGGAGATGCTGTTGCACTAAAAAACTAAAAATAGTCGCAAAAAAATCACAACAGAGAATTTTAGCGGTTTTAAAACCTTCTTTTCCAAACCACGGTAAACTTCGAAACTGGGTTATTGTCCCAGGCCTACATGCACCTGAACCAACAACAGTGCCAGCATTAAAACAATCACAAGGATTTCTACAACCCTCTTCCACACAGATGTATTATCTATTCACCCCCTCCCCCAATCCTCAACCCATCTTCACCCCACTCCCTCCACTCTGCCCATTTCATAAGAGCAATATACATCCGTCATTCGCTTACGGTCCCTCAAAGCCTCAGGGAATTCCCACTCATGGAATGTTTCGACATTTCAACCCGAGGAATGTTGGAATAACGGGAATGGATGGATTCCTTTTAAGCCGCAAGGAAGAAAGAATGATAAAGAAATCTGTGATGTGTGAAAAGAATGTGTGTTCTGCATCTGGACTGTGATCCTCAAGGCTGCTCGTGATGTCCCACATCGCAGCTTTTCGACAGCACGCTTCGCTACATCATGCCCTGCTTCACACTTGATAACACTGACAGTTCGTCAGCTGCTATGAGAGATCAGCTTCACTGCAGCAGATGTACGAGCATATGACATCAACCTCCGTCTCAAGTACATCTGCCACTTTTGCTCGGAAAAGGCAACGAAAAGGTCTTATAATCTTGGGCTTTATTTCCTTTTTTAACACACATTTTTTTTAGTAGCTGGGAACTACATGCACTAAAGAAGCAGATCATCACCAAGGCATGGAAATTGCCTATTTTTGTTAACTCACAATGATTTAGAACTCTCGAGCATCCATTCAGAATAAACTAGGAACCACTTGGGGGGTGTTCACAATAGTAGATCAGTAGATCAGACTGACAAGAAAACAATTAAAAGGATAGTTCACCCAAAAATAGTTATTCTGTGATCATTTATTCAGCCTTCATATATATATATATATTTTTATTATTATATATTTTTTTTAAATGCTGTTTTCTAGCATCGATTGACTTCCATAGTCTTTATTTTCCCTACTATGGAAGCGATGGGTGCCAGCAAGCAGCATTCTTGAAATATATTTTTCTGTGTTCAATATAAAAAATGTAAAAAAAAATCATTAAGGGAAAATAAATTATTTATTTTTGGGTGAATATTAACTTTTAAAATTTAGTTGTGGTCCACTTAACATTCATAGGGCCATTTTTGCGACTGAACCTAAAGATTCAGAATCAAAAATGGACTATTTTATGCGTAGAACTAGAGTTGGGTTGATAGACAATGCCATCATCCATTGGCACTGGCCAATAGAGATCACGATGCTGAGCTGGCCTCCATCGAGGCAGCAACCCAATGGTGAAAAATACACAATTAGGCCCCGTTTACACTCATATGTATTAGTTTTAAAATGCCATTTTAGAATGAAAATCCACGTCCACATTGGTATTTTATATAGCATTTCTGAAAAAATCTCCATCAACACTATGCCGCTGTAAACGCAGGTCACGTGACCACACACACACACACTCTGGCATGCACTGCAGCATATGTGCGCGTCTGAGCTCCATGCAGTCAGTGGGTGCTTTGAGCACAAAACCCCAAAGAGCAGTGCACGTTGGACAGATTATCAGAAATGTACTGCTGGATTGAGTCTCAGCATATTTGTTAAATGTTATATTTAAATAATTTTGTCTCTATCTATTGACTCTTTTGTCTTTTGAATCTATCAGGAAACGTGTCACAGAGTCAGTACACTGCTTCAATCTTTCGCTTTAACGCTTGTACTTTTTTACCAACTAAGTTTGTCGATGCCATTATAGCGACACAGATCCTTTCTTTCTTTCTTTCTTTCTTTCTTTCTTTCTTTCTTTCTTTCTTTCTTTCTTTCTTTCTTTCTAATGATATATCTATCCATCCATCCGTCCATCCATCCATCTATCTATCTTTCTTTCTGTCTGTCTGTCTATCTATCTGTCAGTCTACTGTATCCATCCATCCATCCATCCATCCATCCATCCATCCACCTACCTTATTTCACCTTGTATTATCTACTGTTTTGTTTATGACTTTCTTCTTGTATATGTGCAAGTTGCTGTGTTAGGATATTTAGTTTATAACTGTTAAAGTTTTTTTTTTTTTTATTCAATAAAAAGACCTGTCTACCAATATACATTAGTCAACAATTGAATCAAAAATGTGTTTAAAAATTGTCCTAGGACAAGCATATGTGTCGTTCAATAGTTTTAGGACAACTTTGATGAAAGGTAATGAATTGTTGACTACTGTTGCTCAATAAAAGCTGTACAAGTATTTATATATAGTTTGTTCATTATAGCACATATTAACAAACCGAGCGTTCTTGTCATTCCCAAAGCTTTAACTGTCTCATCTCATTGTATTTTTTCTTTGTCATTCTCTCTGGAGACAGCGGTGATGGTAAAGCACACAGTGTTCAGTTCAGCGGTGCTCGACTGAAGGATGCCTGGTCGTCTGCTGCTACACTGAACACTCCCTTAGGGATGCTGGAATTTGAGACTCAAACAATCCAGTTAAAGCCAAGGAGGAATGTAACTCTGGAACTCTGAACCTTCCCTCTCTCTCCATCTCTTTCTCTGTGACCTCTGACCTTCTCTCTTCCTCTCTCAGTGGAGGAGTGAAGGGGGCCACACATCGTCTCCACCCATACAGAAGACATATGGAGGAAGACAGACACTTATGTTTCTAATCAGAGCAGCTCATGCCTTCACTCTCTGCCAAAGCATCATTATCAGCAGAGCTCGTACCCCCTCAAAGCTATAGCTCAGTTATGGGACCTCAGCCAATAAGGGAGAGAGCTGTTATTGGTTGCTGTTGGTAAGGGAACGCACGCTTTGCCCCAAAACTGTCTTGTAGAATAAACAAAGCAGGCATATAGTGTAGAAGCTGAGCCATGTATTTTATTTGACGCCTTCGCAATGAGTTAAAGAATTATGCTTAGCAATGCATTAATATTTGGGTCAAAAAAAAAGATGTCTGGATTTATATATATATATTTTGGATGACAATGTTTCTGTATAAACAGAATACATAACAGAATTAAATGCAAATAAATGTGTTCTTTAGTATCTTATATCAAAATATCAAATATGGTTAATATACAATAATTAAGAACTTGTACAGCCTCCTCACCCTTCTGTATTACTCCGCCCACAGAGTGACAGCAGTTCAATAAACTCACTACATTTTAACAAAAACAACAAAACTTTAACAAAAACTCTTGGGCAACATAATGTACTAGGCTTTTTAGGCGAGAATGTAGTTGTTTCGATTGCAATTATGCAGTTTGTTTATAAAGATAGTGCCTATTTTAATTATTTATAATTTCTGAGAGACAGCACGTCGGCATCTGTTAGCCTGTCATTAAGAAGAGCAAAGACAGTTGACGTTGACTTCCATATAGGCATAATAAGCCCTTAGAGGAGAAAAGATCTGTGTATTTTCAAACTACAGCTGATCACGACATAATAAAATTGGTTGTTTCGAAGTTGATCTCTCTCTCTTTTGTATGTTGCAGTGCTGTATTTATACCATAGTAATTGTAGTGTATTGAGTGTGTGATGGAACTTGCATATCAGGAATGTATGTATTTTGTGTTGGCCACTCTTTGTAAGGTATGACTTACTTTTTGGTTGGCCATCTGTTTAGTCTAATCTCATCTAATGAGTCTCCTGTTTTCGCTACAGTAGATTAGTTCAGTAAAAAGAAAGAAAGAAGAAATGCCTGCATGTGTTTAGCGTTTTTCCTTTTGCCAACACAACAGTAATATGGTAGTGTTGCCTTTGCTTTGGCTTTTTGGGGATTAATTATTGAGATCTAACTGCAACAGAGACATACTGGGAAATCTCTGTAGACTGATCTCTGTAGATCCAGCGTTCCCTTCAGAATTTCATGTAATTTCAGGTGTTTTTCTTTTAATCTTTCGACTTTAACTGCAGTTTGGCAGTTTCACTTTCATTCAGCAACATGTTGTTTATGCCCCAAAATCATATTTTGAATTAAAATAGTTCCTTTATCTTGAGTTTACATTACTTTTACATTTGAATAGCCAAAATTACAAGCTTCAGTCTTTGAATTGCGATTAATCAATTCATTGCAAAAAATGTATTAATTAGGTAATTTTTTTAAATAAATAACAGAACTAATATAAATCTGCTGAATTCAAATGGTTAAATTATTTAATTGATTTTTGTTATGAAATATAAACTTATTACACTGTATGTTTTGTTAATGGGTGTCATCTGTATATCATATTACATTTATCTTAAAAAATAAACAGTATAATACACAAAAATACACACATTGTTTAGAAGCTTGAAAACCCCGTTTTGTCTTCCCCAAATGGCTCTGCAGTGAGCACCACTTGCCATAATTTTCTATTAAATGTGGCTAAACATTATTTTCTGCATGCAATTAATGTTAATAAATTATTAATTTTATGCTATCATGTTTAGATTATGAAAATACATATTTAAAAAATACATTTTAATTCTAACTCAAAATATATATTTCTTTAAAAGCAACAACGTAGACCTATTAATAATTAAAAATATATAGATTGAGAAAATAGATTCGTGCCACCGTTATATGTAGTTTCCCTCTCACTCCTGTAAACATCAGTGTTTGTTTTTGTTTCCGAAATGTGTATTACATCATACGGTCCACAACTTTTGCTACCCAGGGTCTTCAAAACACCTGGACGCTTCATACTCCACCAAATTAACAAAATCATCTTTATGCCTAATGGAATAACAACAGATGGACTTTTTATTTCACACAGAGACACGCACACGGCCACCTGGCGATATAATATATGCACAAATACACTAAGTGAAAGAGAGCGATTCAATTGATCCCAAACCGTTAACTCGATAGGAAACTCATCAGCTTTATTTAACGAGTATTGCGGTGATGCGCAGAAGGGGTGTGGCGGGTTATAGCGGGACTCCTGAAACGCGTGCATTACAGAAAGCGCTGGAACTTTTACTAGGCTATAGCAGCGAGTTTTCAGTCCAATAGTTGCTCAAAGTTACATTAACAAAGCTCTCTTGAAATGCTAATGCTCCTCCTTAAAATACAACTTCTTGAGCAACTCAAAGTTCGCTTACGAGCTGCAGCTGAACAAAAGTAAACTACTCACCTTGAAATAAGACGGCAAAAAGACAGATGAAGAAGGCGCAATATGAAGCTTTGTGGCTTTTTTTCTGTGTCGCCATCCCGAGGATCAGTGTGTATGTATGTGTGTGTGAGTTTGTTCGGGTTCGTTCCTGAGTGAGTGTCACAGAAGGATAAAGCTGATGTCTGCTCTTATAGACTCATGTGTGGCCCTTCCCCCCTCTCGTTCACCGCGCACACACATACACACACGCACACACTATTCTCCTCTTTTCTTCATTCCCTGAGCGCTGTTGTAATTACGGAGTATATTGTGCTTTTATCCAGAGTAGCTCAAATTGCACCTTTTAGTTCACGTTAAAACAGCATAAAACAAAATAGAGACTTTCTGGAGTGCTGTGATGTCATTCGGAGAACTTGCAGTATGTAATCAAATATATATCAACTTTGTAAGTTGTGTAACACATAAGGAAGAATAAAACATTGTTTTCAGTTGTTTTGGTGACCTTGTAATTATGTGTGTTTGATTTGTTTTAAATGCGTTGAAGAAAAACTTAAAGGGATAGTTCACACCAAACTGAAACTTCTGTGATTGTTTGTCATCCTTGTTTCAAAGCTGTCTGGGTTTCTGTCTTATAAGGGCACTTACTCACAATACTCACTACTCTATAGTACGTTAAAGAGGGCTACTTTTTTCTCATATTTTAAGTAATATTTACAACATATATATTTAGTTTGCACTATATTTTTAGGCAAGTAACTGTACTTTTTACTTGAGTGATTTTTCAGTACTCTTTCCACCTCTGCTTCTTCCACCTAAATGAATAAAGTTTTTCCAACTTATTTATTTCTGAAAGTCATAAAAAATTAAGTGGAAACTAAATCCAT
This sequence comes from Danio rerio, assembly GCF_052040795.2. NCBI lineage: Eukaryota > Metazoa > Chordata > Actinopteri > Cypriniformes > Danionidae > Danio > Danio rerio. The sequence goes on along the minus strand of NC_141026.1, from coordinate 49,484,143 downwards.
GTAGTTGTATCAAGCTGGAGTAATATGTTTAGGTTTTTGCTTTTTACAGCGATAGCAGACATGGCATTTATTCATGAAGATCAGAACTTTAACTCAGTGCAAACCATACAGCATGTACATAATGTTAACGAGGGTTTATTTATTCATTTGTCCAGTAGATGCGCTTTTGAATGACTCTAGGTTGGATCAATGTCCAATCTAAAATCAACCACATATCAATTATTAATGATGTTACAGTTTGACGTTGTGTGGACGTTAACACTATAACATCTGTCAGATGTTTAATTTTGATTGCCATACCTGAAGAATAAATGTCAGTATTTGTCGTCAATAAGACCTTTGTTTAAGATGTTGGCTCTGTTGGATTTTGGTCACTATCTTACACAGAATGTTGTTGTTGGACATCAAAAGAATGTTGTTCTTAGACGCTGGCTAGACATTGAATTTTGACCACCTGCATCACCTGACCTAAATCTAACCTAAACTAAGATATTTTGGACAAGGGCAGATTTAGTAATTTTGGGGCCCTAAGTGATTCCAATTCCATTTTTTTTTTTTGTCTCACTCAATCTTCTTTTTAACATAAATGAATGAAATCTCTACATTTTAAATGATTAGTTTTCTTAAAATGAATTCACAAATAAAATAAAAACTTTTAAAATAAATTTGACTGCTGGACTGCTCCATGTTGGATATTTTACTTTGTAATATAATTATTATTGTTATTATTACGTGACATTATATTCATTCATTTATTCATTTTCTTGTCAGCTTAGTCCCTTTATCAATTTGGGGTCGCCACAGCGGAATGAACTGCCAACTTATTCAGCATGTTTTTACGCAGCGGATGCCCTTCCATCCGCAAACCATCTCTGGGAAACATCCACAAACACTCATTCACGCACACACTCATACACTACGGACAATTTAGCCCACCCAATTCACCTGTACCGCATGTCTTTGGACTGTGGGGGAAACCGAAGCACCTGGAGGAAACCCATGCAAACGCAGGGAGAACAGGCAAACTCCACACAGAAACGCCAACTGAGCCAAGGATCGACCCAGCGACCTTATTGCTGTGAGGCAATAGCACTACCTACTGCACCACTGCTTCGCCCGCATTATATTATAATAATATTATATTTGATTGTTTATTAAATAATATTTAATTATGTTAAAATTGTATTTCAAAGTATCTTCAACTCTCACCATACAAAATACAATAGAATACTGTTATATATAGTTTATAGGTGTAATTTAGTTCCCAGTGATGGGATAAAACAAATGCTGGATAAGTTGGCGGTTCATTCCACTGTGGCGACCCCAGATTAATAATTTGACTAAGCCGAAAAGAAAATGAATGAAGGTGTAATTTTTATTTCTAGACATTTATTCGGGCCTTCTGGAAATTGGGATATTAAGGGCCCTAAGCGGCCGCTTACCTCGCTTATTGGTTAAATCTGCCTCTGATTTTGGAGAAAACTAAAAAACTGTAACCATTCACCTCCACAGAATTTGATTTTCCTACTATGAATGTCAATAGTTGCTAATTTTCAGCTTTCATCGAAATCACTGTTCAACAAACTCATACAATTTTGTCACCCTTTGATGGTGATTAACAGTGGTGTAAAGTAACAAATTATACTCAAATTACTGTGAGTAGTTTTTTTTCAGGAATTGTAGTTTAGTAAGTAGTTTTAAAAATGTGAACTTTTCCTTGAGTACATATTTAGTGCATCGCTACTTTTACGCCACTATATTTCTGTCAACCTGCTGTTACTACAAATTTTTTTCTTGTCTAAAGTAGAAAAATTAGTCCTGCGATTCCCGTTAAATCAAATCATACATGGAAACGTAATCGCGTCAGGTTGAATTACCTTAAAACATGTGTGCTTTATAAATGCAGCAAACCATTAGGAAGCATTAAACGTGTCCAAAAAGATGTGTTAAATCTTTACATGCCAAGAGACTGTTTAGACTGCAAATCACTGATGAGATGGTGGATGATTACTGTATGAGGACTGAAATCACCAAATAGTCTTGAACAATAACTAACTGTATTTACACACGCTCAAATTGCATGTAAATGCATCATTTTTTCACAGCTTAATGCTCAATACTCAGTACTCTATAGTACCTTAAAGAGGGCTACTTTTTTTCTCATATTTTAAGTAATATTTACAACATATATATTTAGTTTGCACTATATTTTTAGGCAAGTAACTGTACTTTTTACTTGAGTGATTTTTCAGTACTCTTTCCACCTCTGCTTCTTCCACCTAAATGAATAAAGTTTTTCCAACTTATTCATTTCTGAAAGTCATAATAAATCAAGTGGAAACTAATTAATCCATGTAGTTGTATCAAGCTGGAGTAATATGTTTAGGTTTTTGCTTTTTACAGCGATAGCAGACATGGCATTTATTCATGAACATCAGAACTTTAACTCAGTGCAAACCATACAGCATGTACATAATGTTAATGAGGGTTTATTTATTCATTTGTCCAGTAGATGCGCTTTTGAATGACTCTAGGTTGGATCAATGTCCAATCTAAAATCAACCACATATCAATTATTAATGATGTTACAGTTTGACGTTGTGTGGACGTTAACACTATAACATCTGTCAGATGTTTAATTTTGATTGCCATACCTGACGAATAAATGTCAGTATTTGTCGTCAATAAGACCTTTGTTTAAGATGTTGGCTCTGTTGGATTTTGGTCACTATCTTACACAGAATGTTGTTGTTGGACATCAAAAGAATGTTGTTCTTAGACGCTGGCTAGACATTGAATTTTGACCACCTGCATCACCTGACCTAAATCTAACCTAATATTAACATCTTATAATGTTGTGTGCCTGCTGGGCAAATAACTAAATGAACTACAGAAAGTTACGTTTACACTTTAGCTTTTTACAGCGTAATTCTCACTACTCTCGAGTACTTTTAAAATGTCTACTTTTTACTCATACTTTGAGTAATATTTGCAACAGATACTTTTACTTTACTTGCACTATATTTTTAGGCAAGTAATGGTACTTTTACTTAAGTATGATTTTTCAGTACTCTTTCCACCACTGGTGATTTTTGCCGAGTTCAGACTGCATGATTTTAGCCCTGATTTTGACTCGCCGACAGATTTTGAGAAATCGCAGACAAATGTCTGAAATAACAGGAAAATCGGTGCTCATGCACATGAGTGACAATCACAGAGTATGAACAATCAAAGACGCAATCTGAGAGAATCGCAGATTAGTCACCGATACCTGTGAGATATTTGCAGAGAATATTTTGAGCCGTCGGCGATTTAAATCCTGCCGTGTGAAATGAGTTTTGGCTGAAAATAACATCGGCGATCGCCTACAGCTAATGAGAGAGCAGCATTCACTTGTGTGTGTGTGTGTGTACCTGCAGGCCAGTGGGAGGTTGAAAAAGAAGTTAAAAGCGCTCATTTTTTTATTTGGACCAAAGAAATGGAGGAAAAACTAGTGGAGGGTTGATAGGAGCACCCATGTCTCTTTGACGTTTCATACAGAAAGTTAAAAAAGAAAGTTGAGGAGCAATTGGTAATTTCCTTCAACCCAGGTGAGCAAATATGTATACTTTCTACCCCATTAAAAGCTTCTTTTTTATTTATGTAGGTAATAACAAAAGATAAACTGCATATCTTTGGCTGTGAGACATAGTTTGGACAAAGTTGTTGGCGATTCTTCCCATTGTAAAGTCATGCAATGTGAAAGCCCCTGTCACCGATCCATCTTGTAGTGTAAACAAAGCAGCGGCAAAAAACTGGCCCAGATAGTCATGCAGTGTGGAAACATCTGTGACACGACTACTTTGAAAGTCATGTAGTCTGAACTCAGCATTAGGGTGCCTTATTTAGTTTGGTTGAATCGCACTAGAGTTCGTTTTCCCACTTGGTGCGGTTCGTTTGGGCAGGTGTGATTGTAGCTATCGCACTTAAATGCGCACCAAAAACGGACTAAAGAAGCGTACTGAGAACCTCCTTAAAGAGCTTTTAAACGAACACTGTAGTGGTTTATTTGTGGTGAAAACATGATCTGAACTAAAAACAGACCCAACTGAAAAAGTTATTGTGCCTTTTCGGACTAATCCAGCTGCCATAGTCTGTTGTGCTGACTCATTTTTATGGGGTATGAAGAAAAAAAATATTTGTTGTCAGCACTTTAGCAGCAATTTTAAACAGAGAGAAAGAGGGGAGGGGGGGGGAGACATTACCTGGTAATATTTCCGGAATGTCTCAGTTTAGCTAAATAAATTCACATTTGCTTCATTCTCAATGTATAGTTTATCTAAAGTGATGTATAAAAACTATATAGTATACAATGAGCAGGGATGCAATCAGCCAGTGCAGTCGTCCCTCTATAGTTAAAATGGACATTTTGTGTCTGCTGGTTTGTTTACGTGTGGGAGTTCCATTGGCATTTTACCGTACGTTATTTCTGACCAATCAAAAAGCAGTTTAGAAAATATGTTCAATAACATCTGGCCAATGATTGATGTGGATTTTGTCACATGACTGCATTCTGGTTCTTTTCAACTGGTTCGGACCAAAGCAATCAGTGTGGTATGAAACGGACCCAAAAAGGGCAGAGAAATGCTACAATGTATAATCCGGATCAAAAGAACCGACCCACAAATGTGAAAGAACACTTAATAGTGAGTACTTTTTCATGGGTGAACTATCCCTTTAATGTGTTCTTTTATAGGTCAACTCCTCACACTACTAGCTACAGTATCTACCAGTGGATGAGAAACAGCTTCTTTGTCTTGTTTTAAATAATGGTGTTTTGGGCAGAATTCCAGCTCTAGCTCCACAGAATGAAGTATGTTTTGTTATAGTTGTGTGTGTGTGTGTGTGTGTGTGTGTGTGTGTGTGTGTGTGTGTGTGTGTGCGCGCGCGCGTGTGTGTGTGCGTGCGTGTGTGTGTGTGCGTGTGCTTGTGCGTGTGTGTTCGCGTGTGCTTGTGCGCACGTGTGTCTGTGTCTGTGTGTGTGTGTGTTATGTTAATGCATACTTTCCAGACTCAACAAAAGTGGTTTTAGTTGCTACAAATGCATCAGAAGTCAGTTTATGACATGTTACCATTTTAGGAGATCATGTTAATGTCTGAGAATGGGGATTTTACCATGTATGCAAGTATCAGTAGCTACAGTTGTAGCTGTATTTGTTGTCTTTGTTTAATGGACTGTTTTCATGGGGTGTACAGAATCTAGGACACAGTGCTGCCCCCTGCTGTTTTAAATATCAAATTTGCCACACTGAAACATCACTGCTACACTGAAAACAAGCTGAACTAACACATCAAAAACAATTTATTTCATACAGAGTTATATGTCTTTTCTACCTTTTGCAAACTTAGTTTTTTTTTGTGCTGTACTGTATGATTGATACTGAATACCAATATGTGCGTTTAAAGATATGTCTGTCTGTCTGTCGTTCTATCTATCTGTCTGTCCGTCCGTTCATCTCTCTCTCTGTCTCTCTCTTTCCGTCCGTCTTACATCCGTCCTCCGTCCATTCTATCTAGCTATCTACTATCAATCGTTCTATCTATTGTTCTGTGTGTCTATCATTCTATCTATATATATCTATCCATCTGCCTGTCTATCTATCCATCTGTCTGCCCGTCCGTTCGTCAGTCTTTATCATTTTATCTCTCTGTCTATAGTTCTAATTATCGTTCTCTTTCTGTCTGTCGTCTGTCTGTCTGTCTGTCTGTCTGTCTATGCAACAAATTTTTAAACATTGCTTACATAGAACAAAGTAGACTGTAAAAACTGATTTAGTTATTTGACTTTAAAAAAGTTATTACAGCAGTTGCTTTAAAAGCGGCAAGTTTATAAAGACATCTTGGAGCTGTTAAGTTGACTTAATAATTTTTTTGTATAATTATGCATTTAAATAAATTTGACAATTTAGGGCTGTTACTTTAAGTAAGGCACCCTTATCACTTGTTTTTTAGTTGTTTTTTTTTTTGCTGTGGGTATGTCATTCGTCAATAATTACAGACGTAAAGTAGTTTTTTTTTAGAAGTCCTAAAATAAATTTTTAATATAGTAGTATAGCTTAAATTATATTAAATATTTACCTAAGGTCAAAGTAAATTTATTTGATGTTTTTAACACATTTTGAAATATTGAAATATGCTATTTTGCTGCATATAAAGTAGCTTATTTTGTTTAAAGTACATATTCATATCCAATTATGAAAAGCAGCCCATGAAAGTGTTGTGTATTCATGGAAAGTGTCGCACTTCATCCATATCTTGCTATCACGAGTCTTCATTTTGGAGAAACTTCATAGAAACGTAGATTTCATCTCTGGCATTTGAGGCTGGACTTAATTAGATGTTTGCAGGGTTTAATCAGAAGAGCTGAGTGACACTGTGATTCTGGAATGTCGTGTTCAGGAAATCATGTTTCCAAGGGAGTGAATATTTGTAATATTCTGAAACTGTTCTCTTGCTTGTTTGAATGTTTGTAGAGTTCAGACTTCAGTGCACGCAAAGTAATCTAATCAAAACCAAACCGGTGTAAGAGAGGTATGTCATAAACAGCAGATGTCAGGCGTCTGTTTTTTTGATTGGATTATATTTAAGCGTAAAATGATTTCAGACAATTGTGCCTTGGTTTCATTTGTGGTATAAATATATTGTTTGTTATACAGGTATAGGGTTAAGGGATCTACACAATCCACCCACACATACATAGACAAATACAACATTTATGTTTTATTTTACTGTGAACATGCAAATATATTATGCATTCGGTCAAACTGTAGGCCATCTCTGTGTCCTTGCAACTAACTGATTTCACAAAGTAGCACATGTTCCTGGATAAACATCCAGGTTGACCCTGAAACAACATTCCAATTGGCCAATCAGAATTAAAACTTTTACATGATTAATGTTCAACTATTATTCCACTCTAATTTTTCTGGGAATAATTTACTGTTATGGTTGGGTTTAGGGGTAGGGAGTTGGTATGGATTACATTTTTGAACAAAGAAGATGTTCAAGGATCAACTCCGATGTTAATCCAGGATCGCATCGTATTTGGCAAAATCATGACGTGTCCTCGTGTGAAAAACAAAACAAAACACAAACTTACAAACCTGCCAGAACTCAATGGAGATTCTATAGAGAACCAAAAAAAAAAAAAACCTGAAATATGCAAACAAACACACGTCTTAAACTTAAGTTTAAACATTCATTCATATTCTTGTCGGCTTAGTCCCTTATTAATCCGCGGCCGCCACAACGGAATGAACCGCCAACTCATCCAGCAAGTTTTTACGCAGCGGATGCTCTTCCAGCCGCAACCCATCTCTGGGAAACATCAACACACACATTCACACACACACTCATACTTTACAGACAATTTAGCCTACCCAATTCACCTGTATCGCATGTCTTTGAACTGTGGGGGAAACCGGAGCACCCGGAGGAAACCCACGCGTATGCAGGGAGAACATGCAAACTCCACACAGAAACGCCAACTGAGCCGAGGCTCGAACCAGCGACCTTCTTGCTGTGAGGCGACAGCACTACCTACTGCGTCACTGCTTCGCCCTAAGTTTAAACAAACAAAAGCAAAACAATATAACAAAACAGCATTTAAGTTGACCCATGATGAATAGAGAGAAAATAGTACATCATTTTATTTCAGAAACAAACAAACAAAAAGCAATGTATCAAAGAATATATGTTGACCCATGATGTATTGTCAAATGCAAATTTTGCTTAAAGCATTTCTTAAAAACTTTTTTTATTTTATTTTGTTTATTTATTTTATTTTGTTTTTATTTTAAATTAAGAAACAGACAAACAAAAAGCAATGCATGAAATAGTATATGTTGACCCAGGAGGAATGAACAGAATACCCATTTTGCTTAAAGCATTTTTTATTTTATTTTATTTTATTTTATTTAAATTTTTTATTTTATTTTATTTTATTATTTCAAGTTAAAAAATAAAAACACAAAAACCAATGCATAAAAGATTATAAGTTTTCCCATGATGAATTAACAGAATAACCATTTTACTTAAAGCATTTTTAATTAAATTAAATTTGTAATTTAATTTAATTAAAAAAAAATTTTCAAGTTAAGAAACGAACAAAGAAAAAGCAGTGCATAAAAGAATATAAGTTGACCCATGAGGAATTGACAGAATACCCATTTTACTTAAAGCATTTTAAATTAAGTTAAATAAATTAAATTACATTTATTTTATTTAATTTTTTATTTTCTATTTATTTTATTATTTTTTTTTAAATTTTATTTCAAGTTAAGTAACGGATACAAACAAAAAGCAGTGCATAAAAGAATATAAGTTGACCCATGAGGAATTGACATAATACCCATTTTACCTAAAACTTTTTTTGTTTTATTTTATTTTAATAATAATAATAATATTTTTTATTATTTAATTTATTTATTTTTGTTTTTGTCATTATTTATTTATTTATTTTTTTAAAGAAACAAACCATGCGGAATTGACAGAATACCCATTTTATGTAAAACATTTTTCTCTATATTTAAATTAATATAATTTAATTTCAGGTTAAAAAACGAAAAATAAAAAACCAATGCATAAGATAATATAAGTTTTATTAGAGAATTGATATTGTATTTTATTTGTGTTTCACATTCAAAAAATGAGTATTGTACTCTGATGTCCACATTTTTTATTATTTTTCATTTATTATTCTTTTTCATTTATTAATAAATAAATAAATAAATAAATAAATAAATAAATAAATAAATAAATAAATAAATAAATAAATAAATAAAATTTGTAACAGTAGTTTTAAATTAAAATGATCTGTGAACTGGAATTTGATTAAATGTGTTTCCTGTTTGAACATTTTCAATTCATTTCAAAGTTTTCCAGCATCATCACGCCAGTCTGCAGTGTCACACAATCCTCCAGAAATCATTTTATTCTGCTGCTTTTATTTCTTCTTCTTTTAAATACTGGAATTACCACATCAGCTTTACATTTTGTATATAAACCATAATACATTTGTTTAAATTCTTTTTCATCAACACGTATAACCATTCCTTTTGTGCGTGTGTGTGATCATAACACAGATTGGTTAGTGTATGAGTAAACATGGATTTGAATATATATCTCTCAATTAAATATAGTGTATGTGCACAAGCCATAAATATATTTATTTTTAATGCCAATTTAAGCACCTATGCCCAAAGTCTCTAATTTTGGCAAGACTTTAAAAACACTATGTGGCCCAGCATTATTACAGGAAATACAGCAGGGGAATGTGAGCAAGTATGTGAGAGCGTCCTGCGTTTCTGCTTATGAAAATAAAAAGAGCATAATGGATTTCATGCATTACAGCCCATAGGCGTTCAGTCACCATGGGGACGTTGTGAGGAGAGCGAGGTTAGCCGTGATTAGCAGTCTCACCCCACGGCACAGCAGAATGTGTGTTGTGAAGCACAGATCGTGAGCCTGTAAGCACTGTTACCAAAATATTTACAGTAACAGTGCAGAGCGGAGGCCACTACCCTGGAGAAACAAACCCAGTCTGTGCGATTAGAGGTTACACATTTAGCCCAACACTGGGGCTTGTTTAATGCACGTTGGTCCTGCTGTGAATAATTCATCAGTGCATGATATTCAAGAGGATAAAATGTTGTTCTTTCTAATCTTTTAAAGTGTAATGACTTGCTCCACCTCTGAAATGATTTTATTTTTCCAATCGCTCATTTTTTTTAGACTCTCCTTCAACAGAATGACTCTATTTTAGAGTTTAATGGACAGTTTTTACAGTGTCTGGAGTTTTGGTAAAATCTGATGTAATATCCATGCCCAGCCATCCATCTATTGAATATTTACATATCATCCATCCATCAAATATTTACATATCCATCAATCCATCCATCAAACATTTACATATCCATCAATCCATCCATCAAACATTTACATATTCATCAATCCATCCATCAAATATTTACATATTCATCAATCCATCCATCAAATATTTACATATTCATCAATCCATCCATCAAATATTTACATATCCATCAATCCATCCATCAAATATTTACATATCCATCCATTCATCTGTTAAATATTTACATATCCATCCATCCATCCGTCAAATATTTACATATCCATCCATCCATCCATCCATCCATCAAATATTTACATATCTATTCCGTTAACAAATATTTACATATCCATTCATTCATATATCCATTGAATATTTACATATCATCCATCCATCCATCCATCCATCCATCCATCATCTATCAAATATTTACATATCCATTCATCCATCCATCCATCCATCCATCTGTTGAAAATTTACATAATCATTCATCCATCCATCCATCTATTGAATATTTACATATCCATCCATTGGGTATTTACATGTCCATCCGTTCGTTCGTCCTTCTGTCCATCCATCCATACTTTGAATATTTACATGTCTGTCTACCTGTCCGTTCATACATTAATTTAATATTTACATATATATGGCTGTCTATCCATCCATTTTATTTTACATATCCATCCCGTTTATATTTTCATATCCATCCGTCTGTCCAACCATTCATTGGATATTTACATATCCATCCATCTGTCCATTTTATATTTACATATCCATCAATCCGTCCATCTATCCTTTTGATATTTACATGTCTGTCTATCAATCCATTTGATATTTACATGTTTGTCCATTCATCTATTTGATATGTACAACTCTCCATCCATCCATTTGATATTTACGTCTCTCTTTCTATCCATTTGATATTTACATGTCTCTCTATCCATCTATTTGATATGTACGTCTCTCCATCCATCCATTTGATATTTACATGTCTATCCATCCATCCATTTGATATTTACATGTGTCTCTATCCATCCACTTTATATCTACATATGTGTCCATCCATCCATTTGATATCTACATGTCTGTCCCTCCATCCATTTGATATGTTCATGTCTGTCCGCCCATCCATCCATCCATCCATCCATCCATCCATCCATCCGATATTTACATGTCTGTCTATCCATCCATTTGATATCTGCATGTCTGTCCATCCATCTATTGAATAATTATATATCTATTCATCTATTGGATATTTACATGTTTGTCCATTCATCCGTCTGATATTTACATGTCTGTCCATTCATCCATCTATCCATCCATTGAATATTTACATATTCATTCAACAATTAAATATTTAAATATCCATCCATCCATCCATCCATCCATCCATCCATCCATCCATCCATCCATCCATCCATCCATCCATCCATCCATCCATCCATCCATCCATCCATCCATCCATCCATCCATCCATCCATCCATCCATCCATCCATCCATCCATCCATCCATCCATCCATCCATATCTGTTTGTTAATTATTTAAATAACCATTTCCATCTGTTTCCATTGTTTTATTACATTTCAATGTCAACTATCAAGATTAATTTAGTAGAAAATCTCTCTAAAGACTAGTAAGTGAAATAAAACTCTTATTATGCTCGTAACTTCTGCAGGAGCCATGATGAAAAAATCTGTTTATCTAAAATTAAAGATGCATATCTGATTTTTTTTTTCTCTCTCCCTATCAATAAGACCTTTTCAACTGAGCGGAAATCTCAGGGATATTCATGAGCATTTGTATAATTCTCCATCACTCCGGTTCACATCCAAGGCAATCTATGTAGATTTTATCCACTTTGACTGCCGTAATGGCACTTCCTCAGGAAACGTAACGACAAAGAAATTGCGGTTAAGAGTTGTCTAAGAGTCTTGTATTGGTCCGAATGGAGAAAAATGCCAGGGGGACGCATTGCTTGCTCTGAGAGTGATTGTTATAGAACTGGAGGCACAATTCAGGTGCTTATCTGCACAGTTGCAGTTATAACTCAGGGACACTGCAGCAATTATAGAGCCGGTTGTGGTGTAAGCAAAAATAAAACCGTCTCATGTTCCTATGCGTTTGATTTTTGTGTATATGGTTTTGCTGAACGTGTGCGGAGCTACTGTCATACTGGGATCATTGCTGTAGGCAGGGATAGAAAATTAGTGGGTTCTGGGGGTTGTTAGGAGTTGTGCTTTTTTTTATTTCATACAGCAAATTGCTAATACTTTTTTTCTGGAATAAGAATTGGTATATGAATAATAAACAGGAGTGAATGCTCTATATGAATGCATAATGCTTGGTTATGTATTTTAGCACTCTGGTTTCCCTCACAGTCCAAAGACATGTGCTATAGGTAAATTGAAGAAGCTAATTTGACCATAGTCTATTTTTGTGAATGCATGGCTGTTTCCCAGTGTTGGGTTGCGGCTGCAAGGGCATCCAATGCGTAAAACATTTGCTGGATAAGTTGGCGGATAATTCCGCTGTGGCGACCCCTGATTAATAAAGGAACTAAGCTGAAATAAAAATGAATGAATGTATTTTAGCATGACTTTATTTTGTTGCTATTTCACGTTAAGTCGCTAGAGAAGCCGCCTTTCCACTGCATACGACAGGCGACATACCTGAAATCGTTCATTTCCAATGCTAAGTAGTCCTTGAGCTGTCTGGAGTTCCGATCATCTCCGTATGCAGAAAATTTGGATCCGATTTGAGCTGTGGATCTGTAAAACAGGGATGTCCAAACTCATGTCCTGCAGATTTTAGCTTTAACTTGCCTCAACACAATTGTATGGCTGTTTCTAGAAAGCCTAATAAGAGCTTGATTAGCTAGCCCCGGTGAGTCTTATTGGGGTTGGAACTAAATTTTGCTGGACATCAGCCCTCCAGGACCAAGTTTGGTCACCCCTGCGTTAAAATATTTGAACTCCTCTGACAGTGTTGCTAACTTAGTGACTTTGTCACTAGATTTAGCAAATTTTCAGACCCCCTTAGCGACAATTTTTCAAAAAAGCGACTAGCGACAAATCTATCGACTTTTTTTGTGTTACTGGAGATTTTGATTGACTCATTTGTCCATTCTGTACTGTAGCTTCTCTTCTCAACGAGCTGCAGGTGACGCCGCTGGCCCCTCCCCCACCTCAGAGCACTGGCCCAGTCCTTGTACAGCAGTCTCTTCCACCTGCAGCCTGACAGCAGATCAACCCTTTGTGTACTGACGGCAAATGATTTAGCACCGGCAGTATCAAGGTATTTTGCTTGTACAGTCAAACCGATCTGCTTCTCCTTTATTTTAACAATTTAATGTGACTGTTGATTCTTTTCTTGTTCACAATCACAGATATTTTAAGTGAGTTTGGGAACTTGTCTGAGTTCATTACATCTACTGCAAATTCACTACACGTCTATAATGATATACTGTATTCAAACAGCAATCAATTTTGTTGAATTGACATGCTTACATAAAGCATAGTGCGAATATAAATACCCCTTTATTGTCCATAGGCTGTTAAACAAACAGAAATGGTAGAACCTGATGACGTCAGTAAAATGCAAATTGACATTTGATGTAATCTAGCGACTTTTAGCAACTTTTCGGGCAGAGCTTAGCACTTTTTCATTAAAGATAGGTAGCGACAGTATCCTGCGACTAGTGCATATGCGACCGGCCGACCGGGTGTGATGTATTCCAGTGTTGTCTAAGCAGATCCGTGCAGGCAAGATGAGAAATAGGATTTTTTTGTTATTTTTTGAATCAGAAAAAAAGTCTACATTAAAAAAAAAAAACTTTTCTATTCATAAATGATTATAAAAAATGTATATTTTAATGTTGTTTCCACATTCCCTCCAAACTTTTTAGAAGTTTATGAGTTTCTAGTATCTATTCATTCATTCAGCCATGGAGAACTCACAGAGATTAAAGACTCTTTTTGCACTTTATTTCGAACCCCACAAGAATCAGCTTCTCTCCCATGGTGCACGACAACACTGAAAATTCTGTGCGACTGCCACAAGGGGGTGTATTCCGATAGTCGTGTCCAATGTCGTGTGCAGTGGAAAGGCAGCTTGAGCGTCCTTTGATTTGTGACGAGCTGAATATCTGAGACAGACACGCTGAGCCCAAGATGTTGGTAGCAAAACTTTATATAAATTTGAAACATGACATATAACGAGCAGCAATTTGTGAGTTGAATTTTTTTTGATTGCTGCCTGTCAGTTTTGTTGCAGTGTTGCCAAGTATTGTTACAAAATATGAAATCCTGCCATTTACCCCCCAATTACCTTACTTACACTGCTACAATGAGTGGAATCAAAAACGACTCTTAAGATGCGACACTTAAAATAACTAGATTTGGCAACATCGCAGAGCTCATGCCCTCAAGATCTATTCCGCTCAGCCTGAACATAAATTTAAATGTTGGTTTTTTTTTTCATTCACATAGCTTCACATTTTTATTTCTGTACATGAAAAATTTACCAAGGTCTGTACCTCGGTGACCTGTTATCTGGCAACTTTGCTGCTCTTACTATGAGCATGGCAGTACTTCCTCTGTGGTGAAATGTGAAAAACCCAAGGATGAATTCATCAATATTGAATGTTTCAAGGACTTACAGTAATTGGTGAGCTGTAATGATCACAGATGGGGGTTTGTCATCCCACTGAAACACTGTGATAGACATAATGTATTCATTCTCAGCATATATTCAAAACTACTCTCCTGTGGAACATTTTACACTGTAAGCTGATCCCTATTAAAGCCAGAATGTTGTCTTTTGAGTTTGAAGATATTATTATTATTATTGTTATTATTATTATTATATATATTTATTTATTTTATTTTTTTTATTATTATTATCATCATCATCATTTTGGGCCCACAATCTCTTTATAAATTTATTTTTTATAGAGGGCTGATAATGCTTGGTGTTTAAGGATGATGTTTTCTGTATTCATCATTTCAGAATATATACCATCTATTAAAATACTTAATGTATTATATCTGGTGTAGAACAAATTGATTGATTGTTTCAAATGTTTTATTCCATGGGTTTGCCATTAGGGTTTTTATTTTCACAAAAAAACTATCACACGTTTTAGAATATTATTGTGCATTTTGATAGAGAGGATCCAAAAAAAATTATTTTGAATCCATGATTTTGGATCCTCTATATATATATATATATATATATATATATATATATAAATTGTATTATAAATACAAAACAAAAACTTGTTTCAACCAGGCTGTTTCCGAAAATCATCGTTAGCCAACTAAGCTCACAAGTTACAAACATAGTTTGTTCATTTCCCAATGCATTTCGGATTTGCATTTCCCAAATCCGTCGTTCCAATGAACATTCACAAACTGCGTCGCAAACTTCTATGCTTGCAACTACACCTCTGGAGCTGTAGTTAGAAACATAGTTCCTGGCTGTGTTTTATTCCCACTTATCTTACATTTAAACTTGGATTGATTTTTAAAAAAAGCAGTAAGTCATCACTCTTTGATGTAATTTGCTTTCAAAGCATTTTTACTGTTCAAATTTAGAGATCTTCATGTTTTACAATTGCGTTGCCTTCGGATAGCACTTTGAAAACATTGTCATTTTAAACACAGCCGTGGCTCATGACAAAAAGTATAAGTGACCTATTATTTAAAAGTGGAATTTATGTTACTGCTGGTTAGAACATTTCTGCTGTGGTTTGTATGTGTCAAATTGTAAATAGACTTAAAAAAAAAAAAAAAAAAATATATATATATATATCCTACTTAATAATAATAATAATAATAATAATAATAATAATAATAATTATTATTATTATTATTATTAAAGTAGGGTTTTTTCAATTCCTAATAAATATTAAATTTAATTAATTAAAAATAGCTTCATTATTTCTATGATTTATATTTGATATTGGAATACAGGTTTAGCTTTTGTAAGTGATTTTTTTGTTTTAGAAAGCAATATGTAATGTTCTCAATATTTGTAAAGGAAGCATACTGTAGGCCAGGGGTCACCAATCTCGGTCCTGGAAGGCCGGTGTCCCTGCAGGGTTTAGCTCCAACTTGCCTTAACACACCTGCCTGGGTGTTTCAAGTATACCTAGTAAGACCTTGATTAGCTTGTTCAGGTGTGTTTGATTAGGGTTGGAGCTAAAATCTGCAGGACACCGGCCCACCAGGAACAAGTTTGGTGACCCCTGCTGTAGGCCCTATATGTTACATATATTTCAATTAATATGGAAAACGAGTGCATGTTTTTACCAAAACTAATATTGGATTGTTTGTGTGGAAATGGGTGTGCTTGAACAACATTATAATTTGCACAAAGAATTATATTCTTTTCAAAAGAGGTTGTTACCACTCCATTTAGAGCATCATTTTGGGCGTTTTACATTAAAACTATTATTGTTCAACTGATGGATCTGCGACAGAAAAACTACAGCTTTGGGAAACACTCGTCACTACATCGTTCTTTTCCCCAATGATGCATCGTACAATGTTCAGCTGCGAGTTATGTCATTGTTTGGGAAACGCACTCCAAAATAGTTGTTTACACAACAAACCAAAGGCCTGGTTACATGAGCTGTGACACAGCAGAAGAGAATGTGAAAATAATCATCCAGTATGCAGGGAGTGTACGTTTCCATATATTCAAGGAAAAAAAAATCTAATTTGAAAAGTTTTTAAAAGAACCCTTCACACAGTGTCTAATTTGTTTCAGTTTTATGAAGTGAAAAACTTCCACATGGAGTGAGTAGGTGGAGCGGATGACTTTCAATGTAGTAGAATACGGCGTCTGGCCAGGAGGGACACACAAAAAAGCCACAAAATCTGCTTTGTATTGAAAACCGTGAACTGACAAAGGAAGTGTATACAGTGCTGTTATACAATAGATACAGGTTTAATTGCTTGCCCAACAACTTGAGACATTTGCAGCATCCCAATTCGCATACTTATACTACTCCCTAAAAGTATGTTCCTGTTTGTGAAGAAAAAGTATGTATTTTTGAGTGTATAACAGAAAAGTATTCATGCTTTGGAACATAATATCTCCTCTTTAACAGTCCTGTCAATCATACACGCATCATCCACATATCTTTCATATTTAATTACCTGCTGTATCTTATTGGAGAAGCAGCAGCAGGATAATCTGCCATTACCAGGTCTTTCATGCAGAGAAATCTCCTCAGGTTTTTGGATAATTATGCATTCAGACGTTAATGTCCAAACACGTCCCTATATAAATTCACGTTGTTATCTTGGAAGCGCTATTTAAATATGTTCCAGTTAGCTAGATATTAATTAACAGTCATACAAACGTCTTTACTGAAGCCTCTCTACTTAACGTCGGCCTCGTGTGTGCGCCATGTTTGTAGTTTATTTACACTTTTCAACCGTGTCTGTAGTTCTGATCAATTTCACGTCCGATGTGCATTGTATTGTGGGCAATATCAGTAGTAAGGAGTATGGACGCTTTTTTTTTTAATGAAAATTGTAAACCATCCGGTAACTCTATTCAACATAGTACGATTTGGGACTTACTAATTCTGTTTTTAAATACTATTTAGGACGGATAGTATTCGAATTGGGACGCAGCAATCATACACCTGGCACAATAAGGCACAAGACCTGTTTGCCCCCAACGTGTTGCTAGTTTCAGACCAACACAACACTAATTCAGTTTATTTATGACAATTTGCTTTTGTATATGGTTATAATTGAATTGTTTATATTTTGCATATTTATATTTGTTTTATTTAAAAAAAGCTTAGATTTGTCTACCTGTCAGGTTTTGGACCATATGGGTCATAGCATTTTGACCACGCTTTGTTATTATTGTTCATTTATTCGTTTGCTGGAAATGAGAACTGAATTTAGAAATAGTTTTGAAACAAATCTTTGCGCTTAACTAACAAAATTAATTATGTAGGCTAATGGATGTCTGTGCATACAACATGTTTCCTTATCCATGAAAGAGAGAAAGTGAAGGCAGATTGGTGGAGGCTCATTCTTTATCCTCTCCCTGCAGATGCTGTTTTCTCACTAGTGAAGCATTCAGTTTTTCCACTTACCATGTCCGCCATGTAAATATCAAATACGCCATGGCGCGACGCAACTGACTTTTAAATGGGATGGGAGATGAGACTTTAAATGGTTTATTTTCAAAACACACCTATAACTCATTAAGAGAATAAGCTCAACCCTGATAGACCATGGGCGCAGAGCGGATTTTACCGTCCTGAGAATAGGAAAAGTATATTCGGACACGCCCTTAATGCTTTCGCGCCATGCGCTTCAGACTTTGCGCATAGATCGTTAAAATAGAGCCCTTAGAGTTCGGGGCTGGACTCATTTATTCATTTCCCTTCAGCTTAGTCCCTTATTTATCAGGGGTCGCCACAGCGAAATGAACTGCCAACTAATCCGGCATATATTTCACAGAGCGGATGCCCTTCTAACTACAATCTAACTACAACCCGGTGCTGGAAAACACCCATACACTTTCACATTCACACACACACACACACACACACACACACACACAAACACACACACACACACACACTACGGTCAATTTAGTTAACCTAATTCACCTATACTGCATGTCTTTGGACTGAAGGGGAAACTGGAGCACCCAGGGGAAACACTCACAAACACGGGGCTAACATGCAAACTCCACACACAAATGACACCTGGCCCAGCCGGAACATGAACTGAGCCTCGCCTCTGAACTCTTCATATACACAATAGAAGAAAATAAGCAAAAGAAATACATAGAAGAAATGAGGAAGTGTCATGAAGGACTGAATTATTTTAGATTTTCATACAGAATATTTAATAACTTAAGTGGACCTCATTGAAAAAAATAACAGTTTGATAAAAGAAAACATTATAATCCACATCATAAATTATTATTATTACTTTGATACATAATCTCAGCAGCTGTTGTGTGATCATAGTTTGTTATTCAATGGCCTACGGAGTTAATATTTGTATAATTTTAGATTTATTTTTTCTCTGACGTGTGCTCCACACCATCTGTTGTGCCCAAATGATAAGATGAACACACTACCCTGCAAGTAAATGAAGTGTGGACATCATGACTAGCGGCGTTACAACAAAGCCACAGTAAACATTTTGAAGAAAGTATCCAAACCTCATGTATCCGTGCTGTTTGTAAATGTCTGCTCTGTGGAGCATGAAAATACAATTATTAAAGATTGTTTATCACTGAGTGCTGCATTATTATAGGAAGCTTGGACAGTCATTAAAGTGGTTGGTCGCAGTGTTTTGAAACTCTTTGGCTTGAAATTGTGCAGCTTTTGACCATGCTATAAGAAAGATGCTATGAAACATATACAAGTACTTATTAATCTATATATTGTAGAACTTATGGTTTAAATAATTTTAAATAGCTAATTTAAATAGTTTACTTTAGCTTTGCTATGTTGACACTATATATATTATTTTACCAGTTATTTTGCAAGATATTCAGCTTATAAATTAGGGGGATAGTTATATTGACCTTAATTAAAACTGCTTTTATTATAGACAAACAAACAAAAGTGGAAATCAGACTTTCTTCAGAAAAAAAAGATGATGTGAAAATTTCCTTGCCCTGTAAAACATAATTTGGAAAATATTTGGAAAAAGTATGAAACAAAATCACAGGAGGGCTTATGATTTTAATAAAATATATTTTCATGCAGGCTATTAATCACTTTTTATGTACAAACAGCTTGCAATAAACCTAATTGACATATTAGGTTGTCTATGAAAGCCTATAAACTGATTATGCTAGATTGTTTCAAATGTAGTTTATAATAAATCTATGATTGTAGTGCAATTTTAATGAACTCACAGGATAACTTGATGTCTGTGAATTCGGAGCATATTCAAACATCCATTTTGCTATGATCAGATCATACTTTATTAGCTGTTTTCTCACTCTGTCATTTCTTGTGTTTATTTTTGTATTGACAGGAAAGAGCGCACCACATATTTACATTTTCATCTCTTCAGCAATGTGGATGGCATCTGGACCTGCGCTATCAATTTATCGCTGCAAAGGTATTTATGACTTCTTTGAAAAATAACTTCAGCACATATATATACACATTGGATCCCTTTAACAATTTTAGCTAGCAACCTGCTAATTTGCTTAACAACATGCACAATGATAATTCTAGCAACATATTCATACTAGCAATATGCTAACAACACACTAATGTGCTGATTTATTGTAACTGTAGAGTAATAATTTTAATAACAGGTCAGCAAGATGTTAATTTTAAACTTACTGATGTTAACAACGTTAGCAATATATAACCTTATGACAACATTTAAAGTTTGCAAAATTCTGGAAACATGCTGTCAACATGTTTATTCATGTTAACAATATTACATTATCAACATTTAGTAACATGCTAATTCATGCTTGGACACTGTTATTACTTGAAATATATTGATACTAGCAATATAATAACAATGTTAGCAATATATAACATTATGGCAACTTTTAAAGCTTGCAAAATGATTCTAGAAACATGCTGTCAACATGTTTATTCATGTTAACAATATTGGTTTATAAACATTTAGTAACATGCTAATTCAAGCTAGGACAATGTTAGTACATGGTAGAACGTATTAGCAATATATTGATGTTAGCAATTTATGAAACCTCATGACAATAAACAAAGCATAGAGCATATTCGAAATATTGATTTTAGCAATATGTTAACAATGTTAGCTATATATATCCTTATGACAACATTTAAACTTGCTAAATGATTCTAGAAACATGCTGTCAACGTGTGTATTCATGTTAACAATATTACCTTATCAACATTTCGCAAGATGCTAATTCATACTAGGACAATGTTAATACATGCTAGAGCTTGTTAGCAATATACTGATGTTAACAATGTTAGCAATATATAACCTTATGACAACATTTGAAGCTTGCGAAATGATTTTAGAAACATGCTGTCAACATGTTTATTCATGTTAACAATATTACCTTATCAACATTTAGCAACATGCTAATTCATGCTATGACAATGTTAATAGATGCTAGAGCATATTAGCAATATATTGATGTTAGCAATATGTTAACAATGTTTGCAATATATTACATCATGACAACATTTGAAGCTTGCAAAGTAATTCTAGAAACATGCTGTCAACTTGTTTATTCATGTTAACAAATAGCCTTATCAACATTTAGCAACATTTTAATTCATGCAAGGACAATGTTAATGCTAGAGCCTATTAGCAATATACTAATGTTAACAATGATAGCAATATATAACCTTATGACAACATTTGAAGATTGCAAAATGATAAACATGCTGTCAACATGTTTATTCATATTGATATCATTTAGTAACATGCTAATTCATGCCAGGACAATGTTAGCAATATGTAGCCTTGGAAATGTTGGCAAAATGTAGCCTTATGACAACATTTGAAGCTTGGAAAATAATTCTAAATACATGCTGTAGACATGCTTATACATATTAACAATACTACTAAAAAGTAGTAACAAGCTAATTCATATTAGCAACATGCTAATCCATGCTTATTTTCATTAGCAAAGGTAAAAAAAATGCCACAGACCTGTGAATCATGATGGAATAGTTCAAATATTACTACCAATCTTAGACTTCTGTGAATTAGACAGAGGCACTAAACTACATGAGCACTGAGCTGACAAATCATTTCTGTATTAATAATATAAGAGATTTCCTGTGTGTTATGTTTTGTTGTTGTGTGTTTGTTAGAAAAAAAAATATCTGAAAGCAATTTGCATGAACCCATCTGGCTTGGCCTCATCCTTCCTTTCTCCAGTGTGTGCCATTTGTTTTATTTATCCTCTCCTAGTGTGCCTGTTGATGTATAGGTTAACATAATATTAGCAAGGGACATTTAAATGTCAGTTAATAATTGTAGTGCACAATGAGCTCGGCTAAGTGTGAATTATTCCCTCTGAAGGGTCCTCACTATGATCCATCTTCTGGCTGTATATCTTTCTGTGCTGCCTGTCAGATATGCCCCCTAAATCCAAGGCTTATTTAAATGTCACAAAAAATGTAAGCCCGCTGAACAATGTCACGTCTGGGGATTTCATTTATTTCACTCCTACTTGCAGTGTGTTAAAAAACAAAAATATGACAGTATTTAATCTTTCCTTATGTGTTTTGCTTTATTTTTTTATCTTCAGGGCTTTGTTCTGCAGTTGGTGCAAAGACTGGTTTCAAGAAGATACTATGGAAATGGTAGGAATATTTTTTTGTGTGTTTTAAGGAAAGACTTTGTAAGATGTGAAGCGCGAACATCAGAAACAGGCCCTTAGTGCATATCACATCATTGTTGTGTAAGCTGTTTCAGACTGGAGCTTGTCAAGCATGTGCTGCTCATTATTTAAAGTAGATCAGCTGCTGCTCACAAACAGTAAGGATGACAACATTTCGGCAGATCAGCTTCCTCTGAACGCCATCTGTAAGTTACTAAATATCTTCAATTGAACAGATGAGTGGGTAGTGATAGGTAGCAGCATTTAATAAAATATTAAGCTATTTTGTAATTTAAATGCGCTATTAAATCTATATAGTTGTTGAATTCACATTTTATAATTGCATACATTTACAATGTAAATCTAATTTTAATCATTCTTATTAATAACAATTATATATTATCTGTAATGTTGCAGTCAGGGAAACTAGAGTTGAGCAGCCTCCAATAGTATCTGGATGCAGGCTTAATGATGCAAGAGGAGATTGCATACCTCAGTGATGTAATGTCAGACACAATGAACTCAATGGAACTACTGACGTCACAGTGAGGGGTGGGGTTAGGTGAGCACATTCAAAAAGCATTGGATGCAGCTCAGGTTGTCTGCATCCAGACGAGTCATCATCAGCCATAAGGTCAAAACAGGGGAAGACAGGAGCGTGCAGATAATCCAAAAGCGTAGTCAGAGTGGGGATGGCTGATCTGAACCACTGCACTGAAGCATGAATCAAATAACCTGGGTCACGTGACTAAAGTAGTTCGAAACACCCAGGTCACATGACTAAAGTGATTCAAAACACCAGGTCACATGACAAAAGGGATTCAAAAGATCAGTCATTTTAGAAGCATTTCGAGACCTGGCAACACTGGGGTTAATTAATAGCATAGAAAAAAACTCCTAGTGGACCATGCGTGTGAGTAACTGTGCTGCAAACGTCCCGAGTTTGAAATCCCGACTTGTACAAATATTCCATAATTAAGACTTGATGCATTTTATTAATGTTCATTTTTATGACCAAAACAAGACATCTTTATTCACAAATATTTTCATCCAGATGTGTTCATTCAGATGTCAGACCGATGTTAAAACAAAACACAAGAACAGCACATTTAAAAAGGAAAGTCTCTAGCTGCATAAACTTGCATTCAAACCCTTTATCTCTGCATACTAGTCAGGAACTCTCACCGCTTCTCCAAAGCAGTTAAAATGCTAATTTTACAATGCAGGGTATAATTGCTCAATTTGTAGAACTGTTTCTTTGTTTAAGCTGTTCTAGAGCAATACATATTGCAAAAAGTTACCTCTAAGTGTCACTGTGGAGACACATTTGCTTAGACTGTTTCAGTGTTTCATGAAGCCTCGCTCTCCCCACCAGTAAAAGCCAAAGTACATGCGAAACTGCCATTTCGAAACAGTGTCGACATCCGGAAGTGCAAGTGAGTCGAAACACCGCACCTAAGCATGATTCGAAACACCCAGGTCACGTAACTAAATTGATTCAAAGCATCAGTCATTTCAGAAGAACATATGAACTTGCAAAATGATAAACATGCTGTCAACATGTTTATTCATGTTAATATTATGTTATCGACATTTAGTACCATGCTAATTCCTGCTAGGACAATGCTAATACTTGAGCATTTTAGAAATACATTGATGTTAGCAATATGTAAGCAATGTTAGCGATATATAATCTTATGACAATATTTAAAAAATTGCAAAATGATTCTGACCAAAACAAGACATATTTATTCACAAAGTGTTCATTTGGATGACAGACGAAAGTTAAAACAAAACTTATTACAATAACAGAGCATTTAAAAACTAATGTCTTTATCTGCATCACCCTGTGTTCAAACCCATTATCTCTGCATGCTACTCAGGAACTCTCACCGCTTCACTACATCAATTGAACCCTCATCTCTAAAACGTGAGGTTTAATGCCTCAATTTACTTAACTGTTTCTTGGCTGAAGCAGTTCTAGAGCATTACAGAAAAATGACCACTACGTGTCACTGTAGACAGTTTTCGAAATGTTTCGAAGCTTCAACACATTTGCTTTGACTCTTTCATTGTTTCATGAAGCCTCACTCTGCCCACCACTAAAAATCAAAGTACAGGCAAATGGTCAGGACAGGCCGCAAAACAACATAAACAGTAAAACAAAGCAAAGGTCAAAACACAACAAGGAAAATCTTAGAAATAACAGTTTTTAAGACTCAGCAAAGAGTGTGTGTGAATGAGGTGTCTTTATAGTCCTGGTAATCAGTCGAAAATGAGCCTTTAGAAATGTGTTAAATGTAAAATAATTAACATTTTATTAAATATTAGTTCAAATTGTTTTGCATTATATTACATTGCAGTAAAAATGATTGTATCATAATTTATACTTTATAATGATTTTTGTTATTTTATAAGGTTTTCTAAATATTCATAATCATAAATTTTAAATATTCACAAAAACATAAGTATATATGTACAGTTGAAGTCAAAATTATTAGCTCCCCCTTTGATTTTTTTTTTTCTTTTTAAAATATTTTCTAAATGATGTTTAACAGAGCAAGGGAATTTTCACAGTATGTCTGATAAGAATTTTTCTTCTAGAGAAAGTCTTATTTGTTGTATTTCGTCTAGAACAACAGCAGTTTTTAATAATAAAAAAAAAAATTATTTAATTTTAAGGTCAATATTATTAGCCCCTTTAAGATTTATATTTTTTCGATAGTCTACAGAACAAACCATCGTTATCCAATAACTTTCCTAACTACGCTAACCTGCCTAGTTAACCTAATTAACCTAGTTAAGCCTTTAAATGTCACTTTAATCTGTATAGAAGTGTCTTGAAAAATATCTAGTAATATATTATTTACTGTCATCATGGTAAAGATAAAATAAATCAGTTATTAGAAATGAGTTATTAAAACTATTATGTTTAGAAATGTGTTGAAAAAAAATCTGCTCTCCGTTAAACTGACATTCAGGAGGAAAAAAAAAACGGGGGCTAATAATTCAGGGGGGCTAATAATTCTGACTTCAACTTTGTATATATATGTATATATGTATGTATATATATATATATATATATATATATATATATATATATATATATATATGTGTGTGTGTGTGTGTGTGTGTGTGTGTGTGTGTGTGTGTGTGTGTGTGTGTGTACTATAAAAGTATAATAAGTGAGAAAAAAAAAAGAGTAAACATGAACAACGGTGATCTAAAAGCAGTAGATGTGTGTTGAAATGGTGCCAGGATGAGCAGAGACTCATGGCAGCGCTGCAGTTTGCCACCTTGAGGAGTTTATCAGTAACACACCGGCCAATGTTCCTACAGCGGCTTGGCAGATCGGCTTCTGAACACTAAAGCTTCTTGGCGAGACACCAAAGAGACTCTAGTCGACAGGGACAAAACATTGCTGGACTGAGCTAAATCATCTACTGCTCATACCTGAGAAATGATAGGCTTTTTTACTTTTGAGTGAGCGTAGAATAGATGAAACAATGCTTCATAAACATCACAAACCACCACTTATCACGCTTTTTGGTCAAAGTATTATTAAAATATATGTGGATGTATTAAATATAACATTTACAAATACACATTTATATTTCATAATATATTTCTTAGTAATACATTTTACTTGTTTTATTTTTTATGTATATTTTTGGAGAAAAGAGGCTCTTTCCATTTAAATTTTAAGAAGTGCCTTTGGTCACACTAATTTATAAAAAAAATTAGTATGTAATAAAATGTGTGTATGTGTGCATGTATGACTTTTCTTTTTGTTGGATGCACACACACAACCATACACACGGGTCACACTTTACAATACCGTTGTATTATTAATGTCAGTTAAAGCGTTAACTAACATGAACAAACAATGATCAATACATGTATTACAGTATTTGTTCATGCTTGTTAAAATATCGTTCTTTGTTGATAGTTCATATCAACTGATGGTGCATTTAATATTGTGTTCACACTTTATTTTGATGGTCTGTGAATTTAGGTTACTTTGCATCAACATGCCAACTAATTCTCATTAGATTATAAGTAGACTGTTAGATTGGGGTAAGGGTTAGTATAAGTTGACATGTACTTGGAAAGCACCTTATAGTCAGTTACATGTCTGTTTAGCAGCAGTATCAACACATTAAGCAGACAGTCTACTAATACTCAAATGGACCATCAAAATAAAGTGTTACTATTAATGTTAACAAGCATGAATTTAGATTTTAATAATGCATTAGTAAATGTTAAACTATAATTAATTAATCCTGTATACATATTGTTCATAATTAGTTAATGTCAGTAAAATTATATATAATTATATAGTAGTGTGATACATTATTAATAAAATATGCATTACTAATAAATATAAATATATTTTATTATTTATTATATTATTAATGTTTTATTTTATTATTTATTTTTATAAATAACAGTAATACCTTTTATTTATTTTATTTTTCAATTACATTTATTGAGAAACAACAATATCCATGGGTCTATTTGGAAATAGGTTTATAAATGTGTCCGTTAGGGGGTGCTATTGCACTATGAAAACCGATCCTGATATCTGAGGTTTCCCAAAACACCAATGAAGTTCAGAATTTTGGCCAGTATAAAACATAATTGGAGAATTACCTTTGACTGTGTCTGGTAATAAATGGTCTCACCCTATTCGCAGAATATTCAATTATAGGCAAATGAGACAAGAGGTAATGCCAAACGTCCGCAGTGAAACAATAAACAAATCCAAGCAATTAAATGCTGATGATGGAGCAATAAAGTCACAAAAAAGAGAGGAAACTGTATTTATGCAGTTTTATTACATCAGAAAGTCCTTATCATGCTCATATTTAAGAAAAAAATCACACCCTGTAAGTCTCTTTGTCCACTAATGTTATTTAGAGTTTGAAGTAATACATTTAAATCTAAAATTAACTGATAAATTGCGATGTGTAGATGGTTTAACCTATAATGTCATTCTGATTTTTTTTCAGTAACACCAGCACGCAAGCTAAACGTTTCAACACCTGCATGTATATCTATTTTGCAGTATATAAAAGTGATATCATAATCATAATCCCCTGAGGAATTGGTTTGGGTGACACTCAAGTTGCAGGCATGTTTGTGAATAAATTAGAATTGCGGATCGGCTGCAATACATCACAGCCATCTGAATGTGGATGTTGCCTACCTTTTATTCAAGGCCGGATTTGTACTGACGTGATTTGAGACTGAAACAGCAGTGCATAAACTGGTATATTTAGCATTCCAGAAAAGTGTCCTCCGGGAATCATTCTTTGTTTTAAATCCTCTTCTTTTTGCTCAGTGCACTGTGGTTATCAATGACCTGAATCTTGTATTTTACATCTTGCTTGTACAAGAAGCTCTACAATTGTCTCCAGGACATACACTGGTTTCAAAAGCGTATTCAGTTCATTTCCTTCCAAAAGTGAAGAATGCAGTTGTTCAAAGTCTAAAAATATACAAAAAATAAAATAAAAATCATCTAAATGAGATAAATAAATAAATAAAAATCAAGCATTGTCGTTTAGTGGATGAACAGACCATGAGTTAGTAGAGTTTTTATTATTAGTTGCAGTAAAACAGCTGTTTTTACAGTTCTCTATATTGTGTTTCTCAACCACGTTCTTGACAGCTCACCAGCTCTGCACATGACTCATTAACCAAACCCACCTGATTCAGATTATAAGCTTATTAGCAGAGACTGAAAGACCTGTAATTTGTCTCTCAGACAAATGAGACATCCAAAACGCGCAGTGCTGGTGGTCCTCCAGGAACGTGGTTGAGAAACACTGCTCTATATTAAGTTACTATGTTAATACTGACCAATTTGAGTTAATTAAAGGATTTTAATAACACCTTTATTTACTTTTTAATTTTAAATTAGAAGTAAAATCATATTATCTCTTTCTATAAAGCTTTTATACACTAGTTGTTACAATGAAATGTTTACAGAAAGTTATTTTGGTGACTGTTTTTTTTTTTTTTTACTTAATACATTATTACACATTATGTTTCATCTTTAAATATGTCTATTTTGTGATTGTTTTTATATTTATTTATACTTGTAGCATATTAAAGCAAGGATGAAAGTACACTGTAAAATATATGATCAATTAGTTCTGACAGTATATGTTTTAGTTCATTGTAAATTATTAAACTAAGTTTGTGTTCTAACTTGATTTTATGAGTTATGCAAGCTGTTTTAGGTTAGTTTAACATAATTTAAGTTCAATGGATTTATAAAGTTTATTTTACTTCGCAACCAGGATATATATATATATATATATATATATATATATATATATATATATATATATATATATATATATATATATATATATATTTTTTTTTTTTTTTACAGTTTACAGATATTTAAAGAGAAATATAAAAAGTTAAGAAAAGCATTAAAATATACAACATACAGTTAACCAACAACAGTAAGTTTTTGCTTATATAGATGCATCTTCCATTTTGAAGGCTATTTTTAAAGCTTTTTATCTTAAATTTAACTTAAATTGTATTTTAGCCTTGTTAATCCTTGCAGTGCTGCATTCTGAACAAACAATATTATGAAAAGAGAACAGCCAGAATCTTTTAACATCCATGTCAGGAGTATAGCTGATTATCTGATCATGTTATTAGTTGGTTTACAAATTTTCTTACAAATCGAAATCAATGTGTGCAAGCGGGTGGCCTTGTTTCTTGTACTTTGAACGTAAGTGAAGGAGTTCCACAAGGTTCAATACTGGGGCCTCTTCTTTTTACTATACAGTCAAAGTCAGACTTATTAGCCCCGTTTATTTTTTTTTTGTTTAAAGAAGAGAAGATTTTTGAACCACATTTCTATACATAATAGCTTTAATACCTTATTTCTAATAACTGATTTATTTTATCTTTGCCATCATGACAGTGAATAATATTTCACTAAATATTTTCCAAGACACTTCTATACAGCTTAAAGTGACATTTAATGGCTTAACTAAGTTAATTAGGTTAGCAGGTTAGGGTAATTAGGCAAGTTATTGTAGTGATGGTTTGTTCTGCAGACAATCGAAAAAAAAAAAGTTTTGAACCTATAAAATAGGTTCTATTACTACTACTCATGGTGCAGAGATTGAATTGGTCCCACAGTACAAATACCTTAGAATTTTAACTGATGAAAAACTTTCTCTTAGTTTTCGCATTCATCAATTGGGGAACAAATTAAAAGTGATTTTAGGCTTCTTTTTTTACAATTAAGAACTGTCTTTCTGGTTGATGCAACATTAATGTCGATATTGAATATAACAGTGATGTTATCTATATGCAAGCTTCATCTCAGAGTCTGCATGCAATGCTGCACTAAGATTTATAACTCATTTTATGTTTAGGTTGGTATAGGTATAGGTTGGTCTGTTTTGTCCATTCGTAGGCTCAAGAATTGGCATATCTTTGTTTACAAATCTATATTGGGTTTGCTCCCATCATATCTTCTGAATTACATTTGTAAAATACCTGTCCTTAGCTATGGCCTTTGGTCACAGGATATTTATATACTGTCTGTTCCTAAAGTAATGAGAAGGCTTTGCGCAGCACCTTTTGCATTGAATAATCTACAAAGTTGCAGTTTAAAGAGTGATTTCACTATATGCTTTTAAAAAGAGTATAAATGGTCCAGAAATTGAAACACAGGCTTGTAGATGTTTTGAATAGTTTGTTTGTCAATGAGTGATTCTCGTTAACTGTTAATTGTTTTTTTGTTTGTTGTCTGTTAGACCCATGTGACATGTATAATGCCTAATTTTGACCAGGACGCTCTTGTAAAAGAGATTTTTAATCTCAATGTGTCTTTCCTAGTAAAATAAAGGTTATAATAACAACAAAAACATCAATAATAATAATAATAATAATAATAATAATTATTATTATTATTATTATTTCTTGTAAAGAGGTTTTCTGAAGCCTCATTTAACTAGTCTTTAAATAGTAAATAATCTTTTATTGACATTTTGAAGATGCCATACTGTTTACTTAAATGCATAGACACATTATCTTTAAAAAACATCTTTAATAATATTACAATATGCATAATTAAAAAAAATTAAAATATTTTTGTTATAATTTATAAGAAGTTAGCTTCTAAAAATGTTGAATTTTCTACTTGTCACCATTAAATTTTTATACGTTAAGATTATTTTACTGAATGTTATTTTTTTAAACATGTATTATAAGTTAATATACAGTATAGCTATTAGCTAATATGTTGTCCTGCAGAAAAAAACAACAACAACAAAAAAAAAAAACACGGAAGCACGTTTATACTTTCTGCACCATTTAGATTAGTTAAATGATGAGTAAACTTCCAATTAGAATTCCGGTAGGAATTTTAACAAGGGCTGCAGGCTTTATTTAAAAAAATAAAATAAAAAAATCCTTCCATGATTGTAAGCCCGCACAAATGCAGATATCTTTATTAAAGAAATCAGTCATGTTTATTAAAGAAATCAGCACGAAAGCTCGTTTAGCAGTCAGTATGTTCTGCATGTGTGTGCGTGTATATGTGAGTGAGTGTGTGATCAAATAGAGTGGGTTATGTGGGCGTTGAACGCAATGCTTCGACTGAAGAGCACTGCCTACATCTCAGCACGGCTCTGCTCTCCAGTTCTGCTCAGCGCGGTCCTACTATCTCTTCAGGTATGAGCTCAGGCAATATTTGCCCGTATTGAACGAGCGGACGCGGGGAAACTCGGAGAAATGGAAAGTACTTCGGCTCAGAGATCATTTCAGCACCACTTTGACTGGACAGCGCAACAGCTTTTCCCACTTGGTTTCGCGCTTTGGGGGATTTGCGCGTGATTTCCGTACGCGGGGAATGGAGTTTGTCGATTCGTTGGCCACCGTGCATCAAATGCGAAACCAGAAATCCACGAGAATCGACTGTGTTTAGCTGATCGTACTGGAAGGGTTTAGCAAAAAAGCAGCTGGAGAAACGAGAAGGTGAGTGCGTGGAAATGGGTCAACTTTGAACATCTTGCGGGAAAGGCATCACATCGCGCGGTTCATTTCGTCGATGTTGGATGGTTGGTGTATAAATGCGCTATTTGTTGGTTTTCCGAAAGATGCACGGTATTTCTGAAAGGTTTTGAATAGAATTGATTGCACATGTGTTGGTTTATAGTGCGGCACTTTTTGCAAATCGGACTTTTCTCTGATCGTATGCTGTATTTCTGCATTGCTCTCTTTCTCTCTCTCTCTCTCTCCCACTCTCTCTCTCTTTCATTCTCTCTCTCTCCAGCAGTGTGAAGTTGTGCCCGTCACTTTGTTCTATACAACAGGTTCTACTGTTATGCATCAACGCCTCTTTGAATGAATGCATATCACTGATTCATATGCTAATCACCTGTCTGGACTGAATATTTCATTAAGGATTACTGGAGGAAAATGTTGACAAGTTGGATAGATGGCTTTCCTCGCGATGAGAATATTTTAATGGGGAATGGGTTTTTTCATTCTGTCTGACAACACGATTTTTTTATTGTCACTTGCAGAGACGGATTTAATAAAATGGGTCTATGGTGTAACCAAGAGATGAGATGAGACATCTTTTAAAAATGTAGATTCAAAATTATAAATATTATGCATGATTTATGTATGATTATGAATCGTATGTGCTTCAAAAAATTAAATAAAATGTTCTTAGTGGGAATTAATCTGATTGCGTGCCCCAAGGCTCAATATTGGGACCAATTCTTATGATTTATGGATGATTATAGATCTTATGTGCTTCATTTTTAATACAGTTTTCTATGCTTGTACAGTGCTCAGCAAAATTGAATACACCCCATTTTGAAAATGAATATTTTGATCCATTTCTCAGTGAATAGGCAATGTATTCTGGTGCATTTAAACAAAACAGATTGATTAAACAGATATATTTATTAAAATTATATTTTAGTCACCAAACATATTTAGAAATTGGAAGATAATACAATTAAATTCAAGCAAAATATTGCAAAAAATATTACAACCTACACAATTTTACCGCAAAAATTTTCAATGTTTTTGCTTCTTTTGATTTTTCCTCTTTTTTTTTTTATTTCTATTTTTCTATTACATGAATTTGTGTGTGCTAGTTTATGGACCATTATTGTTAGTTATTTTGTTAGATAAGCTCCAGATTTGGCTTCAGTACCGAATAATCTAATGTATTTGTACAAATATAATATTGTATAGCTTCCTATTTAAAGTATAATTTTTTGCTGCATATGATATTGGTAGACACACATAATTCATATAAAGTTGTCATATATAATTGTATGTTATAATTTTAATGTTTTTTTTTTTTCATTTAAATGTTCATCCTCTGTTCAAAAATACAATGTTTTTACACAATTGTACAATCTAGAAATTTAAAGCACCACAAGAATTAGAAATGTAACATGAAGTCATGCTCATAGAAATCTGAATAATTTAATAATTTAATAAATGCTAAAAAATGAGCATCATGTCATTGACCCAGATATAGCCCGATGGAGGTCTGGAGGAAGCAAAGATTTCTA
Source organism: Danio rerio (assembly GCF_052040795.2). NCBI lineage: Eukaryota > Metazoa > Chordata > Actinopteri > Cypriniformes > Danionidae > Danio > Danio rerio. Next base: position 49,451,331 of record NC_141026.1, on the reverse strand, counting down.
TCAGCCTTGCAGATGTCAAACCTTCAGGCCATCTGGACCAGATGGGCCAGTTTAGAAAGCATGTTAGATGGGTTTGTATCAACTTCTCCAAATGCCTTAATGCCATTAATAGATGTTTTGGCATTAACAGTACATCTTGCTCTCTAAACGTCTCAGTAATTGCCTCTTAAAAATAGCCAGAGACGAGTTAAATGAAACACCTGTAAAAAAAAAATAATGAGCTGGGAGGTGTCAGTCTGAAGGCTGCACTGAAGTCTCGATGCCTTGACTTGTAACTTTGTACCACAATACCGTATGGCATGGTATTGTTACGTCTAATGAATCAGCTATGTAATACAAAAGCATACACCTACATGATGTGTTATAACAATGTGTGATGGAGTGCAGTGACTTTTGTAGTATGGAGAGGCTGTCGCAGCAATGACTCACTCGCTGAGTCTTTGTGAGAGCTACAAACCCATTGATCATAAAGCACCGAGTGCTGCATTTCCCTGTTTTGCCATTGCAAAAAATAAAAAAATAAAAGAGTTTTCTGTGGCCTCGGGTTGGACAACATGAGGAAACACAGAAGTCTAGTACGACATAGTGCAGTAGGAAGTCACTTCTGAAGACTTGAGTAGAAGCATGTAAAGCAAAGAAAAGCACTCGGAATGCTGAGCTCTGGTGAATTAGACTTTGGATTGAGTTGATAAGTATTTACGTTTAAGTAAATTCTATGTCATTGGTCTTACAAAAAAGCTGGTTGGTAGTTTAACTCCTATTTGCATGATAAGAAACATGTTGTTTTGTATGGGAATTAATCTGAATAAATAGATGTGCCCCAAGGCTTAATATTGGGACCAATTCTTTTTTTCTATTTATGTAAATAATAAAATTTCGGCGGCACTGTGGCTCAGTGGTTAGCACTGTCTCCTCACAGCATTAATATTGCTGGTTAAGTCCCTGCTGAATCAGTTGGCGTTTCTGTATGAGTTCTCCCTGTGTTCACGTGGGTTTCCTTCGGTTTCCCCCACAGTCCAAAGACATGCGGTATAGGTAAATTGAATAAACTAAATTGACTGTAGTGTATGTGTGTGAATGAGTGTGAGAATGGGTGTTTCCTAGTACTGAATTGTAGCTGGAATGGCATCCGCTGCGTAAAACATATGCTGGCTAAGTTGGTGGTTCATTCTGCTGTGGTTCATTAAACTGTCGGAAAATGGATGAATGAATTTACTTTTCAAAATGGTAATGTTCAACTTGATGCTGATGAACTGTCATATGTGTGTAGACCTTGTTTAAATTCAGTTTTATTTAAGGGTGATTTCTGCATAGTAGTTTAGCACTTATCATTTTTGGTTTTCGGTAGAAAGTTAAATCTAAAAATAGTTCTCATATTGCTTATTGTGAAAATGGTACTATACAGAGAACACAATTAGATGTCTTGTGTATGGTCTCTGAAAATGGTCACTTCTGTACACTTCACTAGAAGAATATAAAGCAATGGAAAGCATTTTGACCACCAGTCTCTGGTGAATTACACTTTTGATTTAGTTAATCATTATTTACTTTTATTACATGCCCCTGATGAAAAAAAAAAGATAAAAAAATATGTTGTTCTTGGGACCACTTGTCTCCCTCTCTCTCTCTCTCTCTCTCTCTCTCTCTCTCTCTCTCTCTCTTTCTCTCACTCTCTCTCTCTCTCTCTCTCTCTCTCTCTCTCTCTCTCTCTCTCTCTCTCAACACAGGCTCATTTAGAAAATGTAGCCCTGTAGACATTTCTAGAGATGGAATTATGTAGCCAGAGCTATGTATGGCCGAGTTGTATTTTTTAAACGAATGCTACGGGGCAGTATGAAGCCGTACCTTTTTGTGCTTTCTAACTGATTGTCTACCTCAGTATGGACAGCTTTTCCGCTGTTACCAGTTTGTCTGGTGGCTCACCATGTACGTCTGCAGACTTGTGACCTGAAGTGGAGTTGGCCTGGATGATGGGGTATGAGTCCAAGGGCATTTCTTTTTTTCTTGATTGCTTTTGAAAACACTGTCGGTTGGGTTTAGGGAAGGTGGAGTGTGGCAGCGGCCTCTGGTGGATTTACATGCAAACAGCAGGCACGAAATGCACTCACGAGAGAAATTTGAGATCTTAAAAAGCATACAAAGCAGCCTCTGTTGGATTCGCGAAAACAAAATCTGGGACATATTTGGCACTCTCCAGAAATGTATATAGGGCTTAGTTTTTCAGAATGACCCTGGGTTGTCTTTCTTCTATTTATGTAAACAATTAACTACAAATTTAAAAAACTGTAATGTTAAACTTTATGTAGATGCCTTGTAATTTAGGCATCTCTTCTTGGTTTGATTTTAGTATTCTTCTGAATAATAATTTAGTACTTATATTATCATTTTTGGTTTTCTGAAGAAAGTTAAATCTACAACTAGGCTCTTTTTTATTGATCTAGGGGCAAAGTCTAGCATTAAATCCGTGTTTGAATTCACTTTTGCTATTTTAAGGATGAAAAAATACACTTTGCACCTTGGCGCATGGTCTAACAGGGTTGTGCTTATTCTCTTAATGACTTATGGGTGTGTTTTGAGCATAACATGAATTAAACCAATCAAAGACACAGCTCCCTTTCCCATTCATGGCGCATTCGCTATTTTCTTGGTGGACATTGTAAGTGGAAAAACTGAATGCTTCACTAGCAAGAAAACATAAGGATAACGAATGAGCCTTCTCCATTTAGCCTCTTTACTTTCTTTTTCTTTTTACTCTTTTACTTTCATGGATAAGGAAACGGTGTTGTACGCACTCCACTGAAGACACCCATTAGCCTACATATTTAATTTCGTTTGTTAAGCGCATTCATATACATCTTATGAATAAATGAACAATAATAACAAATTGAGCTCAAAAAGAGTTATCTTCACAAACAAACGTCCTATTCTTATGCCCCATATGGTAATGCATACATCTCCAAAACCAGACAGGTGGGCAAATGTAAACTTTTTTTTTATTTAAACAAATAGAAATATGCATATAATAAATAATACTGCTAATAATAATAACATTATACACTCTCAGAAATAAAGGTACAGGAGCTGTCAAGTGCCTTTTCAAAAGGTAAATAAAGGGTCCTCAAAGGTACTTTTTAGGTACATCTGGGCACCAATATGCACCTTTGAGTTACCACTGTGGACTCTTTGGGTACACATATGTATCTTTTGAAAAGGTACTGCCCTAGTGACAGCTCATGTACCTTTATTTCTGAGAGTGTACAAATGCAAATTGTCATGAATAAACTCCAAAAAGCCCCCCAAAATGAGGCAGGGATGCAGTGGTTTTTATATTTATCTAGAAAATAAAATTTTTTGTAACATTTTAAACCTTCAAATTTTTTATATGGAAAGAAAATTGTGTATTGCTGTATATCCTGTGTGTATTAAGCACATAGGTGAATAACTAATGTGACTTTAGACAACCTTTTAAATGGTCAATGGCGCCGTCTATTTTAGTTCTTCAAAATAGCAATGCGCTGAACAATGAACCTTGACACACCTCTTTTTTAGGCCAGCACGCCCATGAGTCCACAAAGTGGTGCAAATGGATTTGCTATTTAAACAAGGTGGTGCAAAACGGGAAATATAAGGGCTGCGTTGGACTGAAAATAGCAACAAATTGCGCAAAAAACGTCTTGCGTCTTATTGCGCCGGGTGTATGATAGGGCCCGAGTTCTTATATTGTTCACTGATAAAATAATTTTACTGTGTTTTTACAGTGATACAATGAACACTATTAAATATTGTGGTGTATGGCTGGTTTCTTAACTAGCTTGAAAGTCACATTTTAATCCTGTTGTGCAAATAAAATTTAGCAGTTTGTATTTTATATTGGTTTTCCAGTGCTGGAATGACCGCTGCTAAATCAGGGACTAAGCTGAAGGATAATGAGTGAGTGAGTGAGTGAATATTTTATATTGGTCTCGTACTTCTCAACTTCTTCCTTTGTGAGAGCTACACACCCGTTTTGCCACCGCAGGAAGAGTTTTCTGTGGCCTTGGTATGGACAAACACAGAAGTCTAGCATGGCCTTGTGATGTATGAAGTCACTTCTGTAGACTTCATTAGTCTGGAGAAGCTTTTAAAGCAATGGAAAGCGCTTGGAACGCTAAGCTCTGCCGATTTCAGACTCCGCCAAGATGGCTCTATTACATAATTGAATGAGCTAATGAACTTTTCCATCACGCCGATAGGGAAGTCAGGAGAACTGGTGCTTTGCCAACTTGTAAACTTTTGTCCTGTGACAAATTTCGTACTTTTCTCTGGCCTTTAATTGATGAAATGTGCGTTTTGCGCCTCTTGCGAGTCTGATCACGCAGCGGCATGTAGAGAAAGAAACAACTCCGGGATTTATACATTATTTATAAGTTTCTTTAGGACTCCTGCTCTGTAAATGCCATTTGACCCTGAGTTTCTCCAGATTGAGAGTCTGGATCGGTTAACGTTGTTTACCTGCATCGAGAGTGGCGGACAACACAGAAACTAAATAAGTCATAAAGCTTCTTCTCTTCACCCGACCATCACCTTTCTGTTCTTCATCCGCTGAATGGAAATATGCGAAATATGTTTTGCATTATCATACATGGCAGAATGTCAATGTTTGTCGTTATTTGCAACTGAATATAGTTATCGACTGCTGACAGATGGCCAAAAGCTGTTTGTTAGCACCTAAATACCTACATTAACAGATTCCGTTTGATTCAGTCTTCATATTACAAGCAATTCGTGTTATTTCCGTGGTGTGAAATGGATTGGCAGAGACCCATATAGCTTTGCTCTTATTTGAGTTTATTTATGAGTAATGGTGATGAGCACAAACCAATAATGGCACTGCAATTACATTCAGATTAAATGTAATTCTGATTGACTGCTGATGGTGGAGGTTTGGCAGATGAACACCACCAGAAATCATTATAATGATGCTTCTTTTTGGATCATAGCTGTTTCTTCATAAAGAAACAAAGGACTTGGTTAATAGTTTGGTTATACTTTTATACTGTATAATTATTATCCATTATATACATTATTATCAGTTATTCAAATATTTATTAATATTAGTTTATATGCATTTTGTGTAACATATTACAGTGTTTTACAATCGTTTTGCCACAAATATCAGAACCCTGATGTCAATTTTCAAAACTCTACATACAAAACAATCACTACTTAACACAGGCTTTCCAGTGTTCAAAACTTTGCATGTTATAATCATTTCTTTCAAGAAATCCTGCATTTGTTGGATCATTGATTTAAATAATCATTTTATCATACAAATACCACAGGAACATTACTTAAGATCACCAGCACACAAGATACACATAATTTCAATAAACAATTATTTAATATTGCAGTTTAAAATATATGATACAGGTTTCGTTATGATTTATATAGGTGTAGAGAGAACAGTACAGACAGTGTAAACACTGAACTAAGGTTCTGTACATTCAATCTTAAAGTAGGTTAACTGTAAAAAAATAAATAAATAAAAACAGAATAGTAAAGGTAACCTGAGTGTTTCTCACTGCACGTCCCCATTTTAAAAGCTGATATATGATGTGATATAAGGCAACATGCAAATTACAATATGGATTTTTACATACTTTATATAAAATGTCATAATAATCATTAATTTGTTAAAATACTGCATTTGTTAAACATTACTTTAATATTTTTTTACTATATCATACGAACATAAATTTTCTGTAATTTGTGGCAAAACAATTGTAAAAAAAAAGTAAATGCTTCATATAATAAAATTCTTCTTCATATTTTCGTGGAAACTGTAATACACTTTACTGTTTGTAATTATTTGTTGAGCATATTCACTATAAAATGCGTTTGGTTACGTATTTATTGTTTGTTTGTAAACAAAAGCGATGTTTTGTAGGTTAACTTGTATCATTGAAGACAAATTATTGTCTTTAATGGGAGCAAATCTGAATTTGCTTATCGACAAAGAGGTGTGGCCCGGGGCTTAGTATTGACCAATCGTTTTTATATTTATGTGAATAATAATAATTTTATATTTATTGTTTGTTTGTACAATGAGTGATACATATTAAAATCAATGGTATGTGTACATAATCAAAAGTTTTAAAAAATATTTTAAAATTAATTGGATGGCAATTTATATTTATTTTAAATGGTACGTTTTAAATGGCAATATATCACAGTTTCTAAAAATATTTAATTATTTCAATATTTAAAACAGTTTCTTTTGGTACATTTCAAAATATAAAGATTTTAGAAAAAGAAAAGAAAGAAAGAAAGAAACAAAGAAAGAGAAATTTAAATAGGTTTGCAGAAACACATACAGCTTTGCCTTACTTAGCTTTGCTCATGAGCAATAGTGATGAGCTGAAACTGATAATGGCACTGCAATTAGATTCAGATTAAATGTAATTCAAATTGACTTCTGATGTTGGAGGTTTGGCAGATGAACACAACCAGAAATTAGTATAATGATGCTTCTTTTTGGATCCTTACTGTTTCTTTAAAAAGAAACAAAGCATTTGGTTATTGTTTTTTTTTTAACTTTTATAATGTATAGTTATTACTCATTATATTTAAATTATATAAAATTATTATTATCAATGTCAAATTTTTTTTAACTTTAGATTGTTGTAAAAACAGTAATATATTTAATGTTTATAATTATTTGTTTAGATATAGTTCATGATACAATTTATTTGTTTATGTGTTTATTGTTTGTTTGTAAATGAAAAGAGTGCTGTTTTGTTGTTTTAATCATATCATCACAATAGAAGACTATTTATTGAAAGTAAATCAGAATTTGCCTATCGATAAAGAGGTGTGTCCCAAGGCTTAATATTGGGACCACTTCCTTTTTATATTTATGTGAATAATAATAATAATAACTATATATTTAGTGTTTATTTTAAAATAAGTCATATATAATAAGTATTTTAAACGGCAATGCATATTTATTTATTTTTTAAACATTTATTTATGCTTTTATTAGTATTTTACAAAACTACAACAAAATTTAGAAAAAGTTTAGAAAAATACAATACTATAAAATAATACTTTATATAAAACACAATTCATAAAAATACTAACCTATGACAGAACACGAAGGGACAAATGCACACGAAAGCAAAATATAATTTAGCTGACCAGGTAATGCATAGATAAAAGTAATTATAAAGTACCTTTGTTCTTAAACTACCAGATAAATGCATTATCCTGACTATAGTTTTATTGTTTAAACACATTATTAAAAACATTATAGATTATGAATAGTGAATATCAATTACACTCAAGCTTTAATTACTATGTTATTGACAGTGGTCACTGGTTATGCTTGCATTTTACTTTACATTTTATGCTTTACATTTTACATTTTACTGCATAAAAGGTGTTCTATTATTTGTCCTTATGTTTTAACACATATCTCAAATTTATCATCCTTGATATACCTCAACCTCTACAAAGCAAGCATGTTTACGAGATCTCTACCCTACATACCAAACATAGAAAAAACTATATTTTAACTTTAACTATAACAATATTTTCTTAAAGTTATTGTAATTTAGGACACAACCATATCAAGTGGGTTAGGGATCCTTCTGCTGTTTTACACCTGTTACAAAGTGGAGATACCTGCAAAATCTTATGCAGTTTCTGGTATTTTTAATATATATAATATATTGCAGTTTCTAAAAATGTTTCAATATTTAAAACCGTTTCTTTTGGTACAAATCATGATATTAAAATCAGTTTAGAAAGAATGCGATCACTGAAAACTAAAGTATTGATGCTGAAGGTTTAGCTTTGAGTTACAGGATAAAAACAGTTTGACAACATTTAATATAGAAACAATTATTTTAAAATGATTTTAGAAAGTCTGAATGAATTAATGAATGAACGAATGAACGAATGAACGAATGAATAAATGAATGAATGAATGAATGAATGAATGAATGAATGAAAGAAATACATTTAGAAGCTGTGGTGTGAAATAGACTTGCAGAAATCCATAAAGCTTTGCTCTTATTTGGCTTTGCTTATGAGCAATAGTGATGAGCTGCATCCGATAATGGCCCTGCAATTAGATTCAGATTAAATGTAATTCAGATTGACTTCTGATGTTGGAGTTTTGACGTAAGAGCGCTACCAGAAATGAGTATAACGATGCTTCTATTCAAATCTGAAATCTTGAAAAATAAATGGAGGATTTTACATTTTATATGAAATGATAATGAGTGTATTTTTAACGTTGCTGAAGGTGGTTAATGGCAGGCCTACTTTATTCCAATGCAGCAGTCAGGGATCATACTGTGATATGATATGATGTGGGAATTCAGTCTGTTGCAATGAATGTTGTATTTTTAAATCTGTTTCCTGCTGCTCAGAGCCAAAACTCAGGCATGTACTCGCAGTTTGAATGTGGAAAAATGTTGATTGTAATGCATATAGACCTACAGTATATGTATTATCGGTGCCAAGTTTTTAAAAAATGAATCTATAAAAAACTCTCAAATTAAGCATTAATGACATATTATCACCATTTCTATATAGTTTCAGATTTAATTATTTTTTTAAACTCTTGCATTAATTAAATTGACTAATAATGGGTTTTCAGCTGCTGATAACAGTAAATTCACAGGTACAACTAAAGCTTTTGCTTTGACTGATTATTATTTACTTTTAGATCAATTACATGTCATTGTTCCAACAAGAGACGCTGTGGTTTAACTCATATTAGCACAATAGAAGACAATTTAATGTCCTTAATGGCAATAAATATGAATTTGCTTTTTGACAAAGAGGTGTGTCATAAGAAATAATATTGACACCACTTCTTTTTTTTATTCATGTGAATAATAAAGCTTTTAGTCATATGTCAAAGGGATATCTGTGAACTCTGTTAAATGGCTTAGGACTTAAATCTGTTCTTTAAAGTTTCATATTAATCATGTTAGGCAAAGGTAATTGTGCACGTGTTATATTCTATCAGCCACTGAATTGTTTTTGTGCGGTCTTTGTTACGAACTTCTCAACTTATGGCTTTGATTATTGTAAGGCTGTTTCAAAATCTTGCTTTGCTCAATACAGTATATACAAGACTTTGTAGATGTGTTTTGGATGTACAATGTATGATGCATTTCATTGGCTTCAGCGTTTACTTATATATATTTATTTTTATTATCCTATTTATTTACAGCAATAATACATTTTTCTTCTAATTATCTAGTTTACTAAGCTGTTCTGCCAGGGTTGGGCCGATAAACGATATGTGGAATCGCAATAAAATTTATGCCAATAACAATGACAAGCTCTGGACGTTTTTACTCTATATTGATCTTAGAGCCAATCACACAGCACACACGGATATTTGCAACAATGGAAATCTAAAAGTGTGTTGATATTAGGGGCTCTATTTTAACGATCTAAACACAAAGTCTAAAGCGCATGGCACAAAAGCATCAAGGGCGTGTCCTCTTTTGCTATTTTAATGATCAAAAAATACAGTGTGCGCACTGGAATATGCTCAGGGTTGTGCTTATTCTTGTAATGAGTTATGTTTTTAGATATTCATCTCCCATTCCCTATAAGAGCTGTGTTGCGCCATGACACATTTGCTACAGTATGTACATGGTGGACTTTGTAGGTGGACAAACTAAATGCTTGACTAGCGAACAGACCGTCTGCAGTGAGGATAAAGAACAAGCGTCTTCCATTTGAGCTCTTTACTTTCTATTTGCTTCACTTTGTTCTCTTTACTTCTTTACTTTCGTGGAGTAGCCTAAGGTAACGGTGAAAATTCACTTCACTGAACACAAAATTCCGATTAAGTGCAAAGATTTGTTTGAAAAGTATTTCTTTTTCTAAATTGTTTTGATTTCCAGCAAAATGTCTAAATTACTGTTGCGCTGGTCTGAAAATAGCAACAAATTGCGCCATACATGCCTTGCGCTTTAATGCACCAGGTGTATTATAGGGCCCTAAAGATGCACCAAATTTGCCCAAATTGGCCAAAAATGTGTTATGTCATTTAATGGACCATCTAATTTTTGTGGCTTCAGTAATTGTTGCATTACTCTTAAATCTGGAAGCATTAACAACTTATATCAAAATATATATCATTATTATTTAATATGGAAAATAATTAACGAGATCACATTTTTTGCCATATCGCCCACCCCCATGTTCTGCACATTCAGTTGAAGTCAAAATTATTAGCCCCCTTTGAATTTTGTTTTCTTTTTTAAATATTTCCCAAATTATATTTAACACAGCAAGGACATTTTCACAGTATGTTTGATAATATTTTGTTTTTCTGGAAAAAGTCTTATTTGTTTTATTTCGGCTAGAAGAAAAGCAGTTTTAAATTTTTTAAAAACCATTATAAGGGCAAAATTATTAGCCCCTTTAAGCTATTTTTTTCATGATAGTCTACAGAACAAACCATCGTTATGCAATAACTTGCCTAATTACTTAGTTTAGCCTTTAAATGTCATTTTAAGCTGTATAGAAGTGTCTTAAAAAATATCTAGTAAAATATTATTTACTGTCATCATGTCAAAGGTAAAATAAAACAGTTATTAAAAATGAGTTATTAAAACTATTATGTTTAGAAATGTGTTGAAAAAAATCTTCTCTCCGTTAAGCAGAAATTGGAGAAAAAATAAACAGGGGGATAATAATTCTTCAACTGTATTTGTTTTTTCCATGTTAAAAAAAAGGATAAAAAAATATTGGCAGTAGTTTTGTGTTTAAAAATGTATTGATTTAAAATAATTTGCCTGCCAATATTAGATATTTTAAACAATTTACAAAATTATACATAAAGTTTGGTTAAAAAAATGAGTAAAACAATAAGTCAACCTATTCATGTTTTATATATTTTGTAGTCTATATTTGTTCTTTATTTGAATTTGATAATCAATACATACAGGAGTTGTTTAGTCTTTATTTATTAATCATCATTTTGGTTTATCTCATTATGTTAGTGTATTTGTATTATCTTGTGTCCGTGGAGCCCCTCAATAACGAAATCTCTTGGGCTAATCCAAATAAATAAAGTAAAAATGTGCCATGCATGTGGATAAGACCGTTATAATGTCTTTTATTCCAGCAAACTGGCTATCGCTGGCTGCCGATTGAATGGCTTTCTCCAAGATCAAAAACCTTTGCTTGAGGAAGTTCGACTGATATCACGACTTAATTACTTAAACCAACTGACTAAGCATAAAAACGCATCGGGACTCAATTTGCTGGGGTGTCAGAGGCTCCTGCTTATGGATTTTCTGCCCACATTATCTGATGACACCCTGTGGCAGCGAGGGCTCGAAGAGGAGACAGTGTATTGAGTGTAGTTTGATAGCCTATAGCGGGTCATCGCCTACATCTGTTTTTCACATCAGTACGGTTCAGAGTGGCATGACTTTATCAGATGCAGACTCTCCCTCCGCTTTTCTTGCGTTATCTTGAGCTTCGTTTTTTTGCCTTCGCCTTCACAGACCGGGTGAATTCAGTGCCTGCTGCAAACTTGTGACACGGAGGAATTTAAATGAAGATCAATACCCAAATATTAAGAGGCCTTGCACATTTAAAAGGATGTAAGTTGCAGCAAGACAGCACAAGTCAGAGGTGTGTTAGATGTGAATATTCAAAGGAGAAAGTGTTGTAAGAAAAAAGAAGAAAAGATGAAGATTAAAGTAGTGCGATTTACTTTATGCTTTATTGAATGCTAAATTTGCCCTTTTATCATGACGGTGTCCTGGTTATAGTTTATCAGCACCAGTATAAGTGCAAATAAAATGTGCTTTGTAAGCTTCTATTGAAATAAAAAAAGAGTGTTTTTAAACTATAATGAAACATGTTAGAGAGCAGTGATGAAATACTGAAAATAGTTAACATTTTTTTATAGTAAATTGCTTGTAAATTAAAAAAGGAACAGCAATAAAACATTACATTATATATGAAAGTTATTTTTCAGTATACAGTGGTCCCTCGCTATAACGCGGTCACCTTTTTTCTAATAAAGTTTTAACTTTGTGGGTGAACAATAAAGAAAAGTGTGAACATGTTAATGCCTGTCTGAGTGCTCAAAGTGTGTAGTGAGGGGTTTTACAGTCTTAAAATATCTATGATAATTGTAACAAATAAAGCAGTCAATATACCTTGTGGATTTTGCCTATCGTGGTTTATTTTAAGAACGTAACTCCTGTGATAAATGGGGACAACTGTAATGCAGAGATTTCCAATAAATTTTACAATAAGAAATTTCTAGTTTTTTTTATTGTAAAATATACTTCATTAATAATGTATAATGTAACAAAATACAGTTGTCAGCTTCTCTAATTATACTAAACTCTGCATGTAATGTCTAACGAAACATTTGTTGTAAAACCTATTCCAGTAAAGTGTATACCAATTTTATTTATTTTATTTCTACCGTGCATTTACAGTTGAAGTCAGATTTATTAGCCCCCTGCATTATTAGCCTCCCTGTTTATTTATTTTTTTCAAATTTCTGTTTAATAGAGAGAAGATTTTTGTTAACACATTTTAAAATATAATAGTTTTAATAGCTCCTTTCTAACAACTAATTCATTTTATTTTAGCCATGATGACGGTATGTAATATTTTGCTAGACACTACTATACAGCTTAAAGGGCAGTTTAAAGGCTTTACTATGTTAATTAGGTTAGGGAGGTTAGGGTAATTAGACGAGTCATTATATAACGATGGTTTGTTCTGTAGACGAAAAAAAAAAGAAACATAGCTTAACCACTTAGCCAGCTCTTAGGCAGGGGGCTAATAATTTTGACCTTAAAATGGCTCATAAAATCTTTTATTCTTGCCAAAATAAAACAAATAAGACTTTCTCCAGAAGAAAAAAATATTATCAGACATACTTTGAAAATGTCCTTGCTTTGATGAACATCATTTCGGAAATATTGAAAAGAGAAAAAAAAAATCTAAGAGGGCCTAATCATTTTGACTTCAACTGTAGTTTGTATTTGCTGTAGCTTAACATTAACTGCAAGTCGAACAGCTATTACTGTGAGTCAACATTTTTCCTCCATCCTGCCAAGAAATGGCCTGCTCCATAGTAAGAGGGGAGTGTATTGTCCCTAGACGTAGCCTAATCATTTTCTGATTTATCATGAGGGTGTTCTGGTTACAGTTTATCTGGATCAGTATGAGTGCAAATAGTTTCATAAGTTTCCATTGAAATAAGAAGAGTGCTTTTAAACAATAATAAAAAACGTCATGGAGCAATATTAAAGTACAACATTTTTCATAGTAAATTGTTAGTAAATTAAAAAAAGGAGCAGCAATAAAACATTAAAATAATTATTATTTTATGTATAATGCAGAAATTGCCAATACATTTTACAATAAGAATGTAAGAATGTTTTTGTAAAACATACTCCATTAATAATGTATAATCTAACAAAATACAATTCTCAGCTTCTTTAAATATACTAAATCAAATTACCAAATAGCTTCTAAAATTATCCATTCATTCATTTTCCTTCGGCGTAGTCCCTATTTCAGAGGCCGCCATATTGAAGTGAACCGCCAACTATTCCAGCATGTGTTTTATGCAGTGGATGCCACACACACTCATACACTACGAACAATTTAGCTTGACCAATTCACCTATAGTGCATGTCTTTGGACTGAGCACCGGAAGCAACCGAAGGAAAACCCACATGAACACGGGGAGAACATGCAAACTCCCCACAGAAATGCCAACTGACCCAGCCGGGAATTTGAACCAGGGATCTTCTTGCTGTGAGGCGACAGTGCTAACCACTGAGCCACCGCTTCAATAGTTACACTAAACCAAATTTTAATTTCAGTTGAATGCACAGAAAGTATGAAGAAACAGTATTTCTTGTAAAACATATTCCAGTAAACTGTACTTCACTTATACCCATTTTCATTTATTTCATTTCTACCGTGCATATAGGTTAGGTGTTTGTTGTGTTTGCTGTTGCTTAACATTAACTGCAAGTCAAACAGCTATTAAGTCAATGTTTTCCATCCATTCTGCCAGGAAATATTCACATTTTACAAACCTAATCATTTCCTGATAGATAAAATAACATCCCTTCCTGTGTATATTTTGTTTGATTATCCTGTTTCATCGTAAATACGTGACATTATGCACTCAAAATGGCTTTGCGAATGAATGCCTTTTCATATTCCGTCTAAAACAAGCAATTTTCTTCTCAGTTAGATTCATCTCGCCGTAATGATGTTTAGGTACTTTTACTCAACAAGAAGACCTAGATATTCATTAAGAGAGAGGGGTCCTCGCAGCCTATTTAAATAGAAAATAGTTCAGCGCTTCGGCGTATGATTGTGTAAATGTGTAATGAGACATATTAGGTCATATTGAGTGTCTCCATTCCAGACCATCTGCTTTAGGAGACCCTGGCCAACTGCTGGAAGGCTGGGGGGAAAAGCCGTCCCCGACCGTGTTTCTCAATCCACTGCGTACACAGAGAAAAAGCTCCTGTGTGTTCTATTACCGCAAATGGCCCGTGTAGTGTTTTGGGTAAGAGGATCTGTGGCACGAGATCGTACCCCCCCCAGAGGAACTCAATGGACTGTATGAAACAGAGAAGTCAGTCGTCTGGCTTGCAAGATTTCCATTGCTTCATTTCAGAGCGGTGCTTGCAGGGTATTGTCCAGCACTTTGCCCATAGCTAAATCATTATGCCTGTTTTTCTTTGGGTGTCAGTATGCAAGGCACGTGCAGCACTTTACAAGGGCTTTTATTTTGCCCATAGACTGTAAAAAAAATGGTCGTAGTGTCTGTGACCCTCAGGTTTCTAAAGAGCGCAAATGAAGCAGCAAGTGGGCCAATGGTCGTCATCTTGTCTGTGCTTGTCTTGTCTTGTCTGTTATATAAACAAACATAGAAAGAAACATATGCAACATAGAAGTATTTCTACTACAGTGACTGGTGTGTTAAGACAGGAAGAGTGTGTGCTACGAGTGGTTTGTCAAGCCCACTCACCTGCATGGAGCACACTTGCGCATCCTACAGTTATGAGATGCATTATGTGTGTGCTTTAATATAAGTTTTTAATTTAGTTTTGAACTGAGAAAGTCTGACTAAGCATACTATATTATTAGGATAGCTATTCTAGAGGTTAGGAGCCATATATGAGAAGGCTCGACCTCCTTTAGTGGACTTTGCTTTTTTGAGAGAAAATGCTCCTGTGTGTTCTATTACCGGGAAATGGGCCGTGTAGTGTTTTGGGTGAGAGGATCTGTGGCACGAGATCGTACCCCTACAGAGGAACTTAATGGACTGTATGAAACAGAGAAGTCTTGTATGCTTTCCATCGCTTTATTTCAGAGAGGTACTTGTAGGGTATTCTATTTTTCCCATAGACAGTAAAATTAAGGAGGTAGTGTCCTTGACGTCAACCGTAGGTTTATGAAGACCACAAAGTGGGTGAGACCATCTTATTTCAGTATGTCAGGTGGTTTGTCAAGCCTCACTTGTATGGAGCATAAACACGCATCCTACAGTCATTTCTAGAACTGCTCGATCGTGCAGATTCGCACTCTATAACATCAGAAAGATCCGACCCTTCTTATCTGAACATGCAGCTCAACTCCTTGTTCAAGCTCTTGTTCTCTCCAAACTGGATTACTGCAACTCTCTACTAGCTACTCTATCAAGCCTCTTCAACTGCTCCAGAATGCAGCAGCACGAGTTGTCTTCAATGAACCTAAACGAGCACATGTCACTCCGCTGCTAGTCCGTTTGCACTGGCTGCCAGTTGCTGCTCGCATCAAATTCAAAGCTCTGATGTTTGCCTACAAAGTGACTTCTGGCCTTGCTCCTTCTTATCTGCTCTCACTTCTGCAGATCTATGTGCCCGCCAGAAACTTGCGTTCTGTGAATGAACGTCGCCTCGTGGTTCCATCCCAAAGAGAGAAGAAATCACTTTCGCGAACGCTCACGCTCAATCTGCCCAGTTGGTGGAATGAACTCCCTAACTGCATCAGAACAGCAGAGTCACTCGCTACTTTCAAGAAACGACTAAAAACTCAACTATTTAGTCTCCACTTCACTTCCTAATCTGCAATTGCCTCTTTGAATATCACACTAACTGTACAAAAAAAAAAAAAAAAATACTAATACTTCCCTTCTTAAACTTTACAGACCTGAAACTTGCCTATAGCACTTATTCATTGTTGCTCTTAGTTGTGTAAATTGCTTCCTTGTCCTCATTTGTAAGTTGCTTTGGATAAAAGCGTCTGCAAAATGACTAAATGTAAATGTAAATGTAAGTTATGTGACACTTATGTATTTGCTTTACTAAAAAGATAGGTCTTTAATCTTGTTTAGAACTAAGAAAGTGTGACTGACTCTCAGACATTATCAGGAAGGCTATTCTAGAGTTTAGGAGCCATATATGAAAAGGCTCAACCTCCTTTAGTGGAATTTACTATTGTGGGTGCTGCTTCAAAAATAGTCTGTGTTAGAAAAGTTCCTGATGTTGCATAAATGTGATTGGCTTGCATCTGAATTAGTATTTGCATAAATCAATCTGATTGGCTGGTGCCTGCATTGGTGCTTGAACTTCTGCAGCAACTTCAGCAACAGACCCAGCGTGACTTTATGGACCCAAAATTCAGTTTGGCAATGCTTGACGTCACTTCATTCAAAGTAATTGACAAGGGTTAATGCCAATGCTCTGTGTGAATGAAGGTTACGCTTTGTATGTGTGCGTCACAAGTTCCAGGTTTCCTTTTTGAAACGACAATACAGATATTGCCGTTTGCAGGTGCTGAAGGAGAACAAACATGTATTGTAGTTCAAATAAACAGACAACAATTAATGAAATGTGACAAGAAAATAATACACTACATAAAAAGACAAAATCTTAATATTAACAGGTGCATAAACTTTATTTTTTATTTTTTTTTTTTGCATGCAGTCTTGCCTTAAATGGTCTTTGTTTGCTCGACTCCACTCTGCGCTTGATTTAGGCCTTGCATGAATAGGAAAAAAAAGAAGGAAAAATTGGGTGCCCACAGTGATAAATGATGTGTAAACGGTCATTAGTCATATGGCAGAACACTGAGTTATGGAAAATAAATAAATAAACAAAAAAGACCATGACAGGCAAATTAAGAGGAGGTAATAAATCACATGGTACAGATTAAATATTTTCAACCATCTGCATAGAAATGGTAATCAAAATGTTTTATAAGTGTCAGATTTCTATTGAAGGAATGAATGAGAATATCTACTCTGGGAATGTGTACATTGAAAGTCTAAGAGTGTTATTATTTATACCTGGGTTTAAGGCCCAATCCCAATTCTACCCTGTAGCCCTTCTCCTTATCCCTTCCCTTTATTTTGCGCGTTCATGTGAAGGGGTAGAACTGTCCCAGTTCTCTTTATCTTGAAGGCATAGGGCTAAAGGGAAGGGCTAGGTACCCCTTGAAACCAAGGGGTACGAAAATTACCCAGAATACACCATCTAAAATGGCAGCATGGCTGCACACGGAAGTAAGTAGTATTCGGAAATTAGTATTTTTGTCATAATTACAAAGAAAAAAAAAATATACAGAAAAATAACACAACTGGAATAACTACAGCAGTCATGATCGTCAATATCATATGAAGCAAAAGATGGTGATGACATGTTGGCATGCGCTGGTGTTGTAGTGCTGTCCCATTTTATCTGGGTACATTTTGAAGCCCGTCCCCTTCACACTCTGTTTCAAAGGCCAAGGGAAAGGGGTAGGGGTACAAAAATAGAATTAGGATTGGGCCTAATTTTGGGCTTAAATTGGGCTTTTTTTTTCTTAATTTATTTGGCAACTGTTGGTTGGGTTTCGGAAAGTGGGTGGGCGGGTCAATCAGTGCTTTTAAATACTATTGGTTGGGTTTAGGGAAGGAGGAGGGTGGGTCAGTCAGTCAGTCAGTCAGTCAGTCGGCAGCGGCCTCAGGTGGATTTACACGAGAACAGCAGGGGTAGATGGAAATGCCTGTATTACTTAACACTGGAAAACCGGTAATGCTAAATTGAAACACATTTTAGCCAATCAAATAGCGCTTTTACTCTCCTTACCTGCATGCTGCCATAGAGACAGCATTGGCCGTTACGCTTTTTAAGCTAATGATTTCAGGCTTGCCTTCAAGAGGCAATGGTGGTTCTCAATTCTGGTCCCCAAGACCCCCCGCACTACTTATTTTGCATGCTTTTTTTGTTTAACACACCTGATTTCAATAACCAGCTCATTAAAACTCCAAGAAGGAACTGTGCTGCGATTGACATAGTGTTCACTGCTTTACTTCATTAAAAAAAGAGAGAAAAAGATTTGGCTACACATCTCTTTGCTTTTATAAATCATCACAGTAGTGTGAAGGGTTATTTAACCTTAATCATGCTATTAGCAAAAAAGTCATGCACATTACCTGTTGAATCGAACACGCTTTCAAACTGGAATCATGGCAGAAAATCCTGTGATGTCCATTTCGCTTGTCACTTACGGTCAAAATGGAACAAACCTCTGAAGCGGTAAGAGAAACATACAAAATATGCAGAGCCGGGGGTTACCAGAACCAGGATTGAGAACTTCTGGAATAAGGGAGTCTTTGTAAATGTGCATTAGCCATGTTAGAAGTTGGCTTCGACTATAAGTGAAACTTGATATGATGTTAACAATACAAGCTAAATAAAGGGGTTGGTGTTTAATGTAGAAACCACAGGATGGCATTGTGCAGATATGTTTTGGATCTATGCTGATAAGTTTACATACATTTTTTTTTACGCTTTAATCTTTAAAACCCTTCAGACTTTCCTTTTAGATTCACAAATGGCCATATGACCTACTGCAAGGAAGGTAATGCTTGAAAAGTATAATAGTGGTACTTTAAATCATCCCGCTGTGCATTGGTAAAATGTAATAAAAACCCCCTCTGAAGGTAAAGCGAGACCATATTTAATAAATCTCTCATGCTTGTTCTATAATTTTATTAATAAAACATTCCCACTACTTTCTGGTACAGACAGGTTGTACTAAACTACCATGAAATGTAAATGTCATCATGCTTTAATGTGTGACATTTTTTATTATTAATTTATATTATGATTAATTTATTTTTAAAAAAGTAATATTGAAGCATTTACCTTCAGCAGTATAAGAACGTAAAAAGCACATAGCATGCCAGTATAACCACATATACACTGTTAATTTTTTATATATATATATATATATATATATATATATATATATATATATATATATATATATATATATTATATATATTTTAATAAAAAAAAAAATATATATATATATATATATATATATATATATATATATATATATATTTATATATATACATATATATTATTTTTTAAATATTATTATTATTATTATTATTATTATAAAGTACATGTTTACTACAAAATGTAGTTTCAACCTTTTTACTTAAAGGACACCTATAATGAAAATCCTCTTTTGGGAGCTGTTTGAACTGAACTGTGTAGATTTAGTGTCCACTGTCAAATTGGGGTGATATAAAGACTAGAGCTAAAAAAGAATCCAAATCCCTTCCATTTTGAGGCCCACTGCAATGTGACATAGGAGTGCGGTTTCCCCACCCACCAATTTGATAGACAGCCACGTGTTAACATGTCGCTGTAGTTACAGTTATAATCATATCAACAAGACAGGACATGTACATCGCAACTGGGATTAAAAGATCTGTTCAGCTCTCTGTGATCATCAATCTTCAACAGATGTGATCAAGAATGGGTTTTACAGATTTAAAACATTTTTAAAACGGTGCATGTTTGTAATAAATTACAGCGATTTTACTGTCTTTATCACCACAGCCGCCTGTCAGTACAATTATAATAGAAGACGCTTCAATCCCAGTTTGTGGACGTTAAATCAGGTTTATTTTGTTAATTGACATAACAGATATTCATACATGTGTGGATATTAAAATGTATCCTTTCACATTTGCATGCAAAAACTTGTGCAAAAGTGCAAAAGTTAAGCGGGTGCACTGTGTGTGTGTCCGCTGTGTGTGTGGGTGAACTTTTTATTGACATTGTGTGTGACTCATCGTTTCAACTCTACAACAAATACATCAAATAATCATTGGGAAAGTTCTTACTGTAGTATTTCTTACAAATGTTACATGAGCTTCCTTTATGTCTGTCACTGTGCTGTTTATCTGATGCAGCCAAGGCAGAGATTGAGGCAAACTCTGACAGGCATGTGGGAACAGTGGGCAGGGAGAACTAGCATTAAAGGCATGGACCACAAAAACAGCTACATAATGTTCAGAGCAGAAAATCTAATGTTCTGAAAGATATAATAAATAATCTGATGGGTGTTTTGAGCTGAAATTTTACAGACACATTCTGGAGAATCAAACTTCTTATCTTAAATCTTGAAAAAAAAATTTATTTATGACATGTACTCACAATTTCTGAGTTAAACTGTGTTAAATGCAATTTCAGATGTGTGTGGATTAATGTTGACATCACTAAATCATTATTCATATAAACAACTTTATGACATGAGCACACGCTCTTTTAAGTTATCATCCAGATTTCTTTTAAAATATCCTCAGATCATGCTGGATAACATGGATCATTAGGTTTGGCATAAATCTGTTGATTTACACAGCTGAAAGCTGGCTTTACGTGTGTGTGTGCACAGAAAGCTGTATATCAGGCATTTAAACAGTAAAGCCTTTAAAGTCCTCGTCAATCAAATCACTTTTATTGTCACATCAGCAGCAGCACGTGTGCTATAATGAGTGAAAAGCTTAGGTGCTGTCCCAGACAGTGCAAAATACAACGACTGTCCAAATTACAGACAATGCACAATACAGACAGTGCAAATACAACGACAGTGAAAAATACAACAACATACAACAGCATACTCCTAAAAAACAATACAATGTAAAATTGGCAGTGTTGACAGCGATATGTACAATGAATAGGTGTACCCTATAGTTGTACGCAGTATTGTTTAAAGTATGGATTGGTTGAAGTGCAGTGCATGCTACATATTGACGGTGTGCAGTGAGGGGTATGGAAGAGTCTGTGTGGGGTGTGTTAAGTGTTCATCAGCCTGACAGTCTGAGGGAAGAAGCTTTCCTTCAGTCGGCTGGTGGGTGACAGGATGCTCCGGAACCGTCTGCCTGAGGGTAGAAGAGAGAAAAGTCTATGGCTTATGTGGCTAAAGTCGCTGATGTTGCTTTCCTCATGCACCGCCTGGTGTAGGAAATGGATGTCCTGGAGGGAGGGAAGCTCACCTCTTTCTACGCGTCCAGCAGTTCGCACAATCCTATGCAGGCCTTTGCGATTGCTGATGGTGCTGTTTCCATACCAAGTGGTGATACAGCCAGACAGGATGCGCTCCACAGTGCAGGTGTAGAACGAGCAGAGGATGAATCCAAATGTAATTTTTGACTTTTACTCCAAATGTAATATTTGTAATTTTTGACTTTTATTATTGATATATTACTTAACTGTAATCCAGTATGCTCCAAAACAATGACGAGATAAGAATTTAGGACATGTATGCATTCAATCTTAGTTTATTGCTTCCACTTATATGCATGACATCACTCAGCGCTTCATTTTTATGTCCAATCTAATTCCCTCTAGAATTTGAATCAACTGGTTTCCTATAATAAAAGGACAATGGGTACATTTTCATGGACACAGATTTTAATGCGATTAAGACAATACTCTGATTAAGAGTCTACCATAAAGGTCATTATCGAACTAAACAGAAATTGGATTAAGCCATGTGAAGTATGCCAATTTTAGTCGCATTATTGAAGTGCAGTATAGGCATGTTAATACCTTAATCAAACTATTACCATTGTGTAAGATTTTCGCTGCAATTTGCGACAGGATAGTTGGATGTTTGACACCAATCTCTGCACCTACAGAGTCAGTGAAGAACTACAGACATCTGAATTGCAAAATGCAGAGGTTTTTTTTCCTTATACGGTGTGCGGTATCAATTTCCATTAAAACAACACTCTTCCAGCAGTTCATACTCTCATCCAATATCTCGTTTGTTGTAAGGGACATGCATGAAATGTTCTTGAATAAAAACAAAAGTGCCAAACTGCAGTTAAAGTCGACAAATTAAGAATAAAATGCCTGAAAGTACATAAAACTCCAGAGGAAATGTGGATAGCATGCTGACTCAATGACATTAATCAAATTATGTGCTATAACAAAAGCACCACATGTAAACACCTTTATCATATTATTGTCTAATTCAGATTAAGACAAATTTGATTACTGATGTCCATGTAAATGTAATAATTGAAAGTACAGCTAAATTTGTTCACACAGTTAATATTTTCTACATAAAAAAGTGCACATTACAGGGTATAAAGATAAAGACAGTGTAAATATGCTTCAGTGTAAATATGAATTCTGTCTTTGCTTTAGTGTCTTGTAAAATGTCTCTCCATCCACACAGTCTGTTTCCATACAGCGAGTAGATCATGTGCGCAAGTCAGTACAGACCTGTATTGAACTCATCTGGATTCTACACACAGTGCTGTATTTTAAAGCAATATGGATGAGATTCGGAGGAGAAATGGTTAGGCATTGCTAATAGGCTGTGGCTGTCAGATGCAGCTCAACAGCTGTGGCTGAGCTGTGATATAAATTAAATGCTGTTGGCTATTTAAAATAAAGGGAGGAGCTGTTTGATATGTCCCACCCATAGAGTGTAAACGATATGGATGTAGCATCTGTGACGTCACCCATAGGTTTCTGAAGAGCGCAAATGAAGCTACAAGTAGGCATGGCCAACCATCACCATTTTGTTTGTGGATTGTCGTTTTGACCGGAGGTAACCAAAAAATGGCAAAGAGGTGAAACCTGAGCAGAGCTACAGATGCCTGCTAGCACTTTGCTTAGCCTGGTTTTGCTTTGGGAGAATTGCTTAATACTATATTACCTGCAACTCGTTTGTGCTCTGACCACTTGAGCTTGGTTGTGTGCTATATCAATAAAGTGTTTAGACTTTTAAAAACAATATACTACTAAGCATTGTTCTTATGAAGTTTTTCTACTGGGGGAAATGCAAAATACTTCAAATATAGTGCCACACAACTATTAAGAACCACCTAAACTATAAAAACACATTTTTGATAAAGGGGCACAGCATAACGCATGACTAAATACCTGAATTCTGTTTCTCTCTTGTGCAAGTTTCTCTGATGCTTGAATGATGAAGTCTTTTATCAAGTCCTTTCGTTTGGCGGGGAGCAGATCAGAGGATACGCGAGACGCAAACTTTAAGTTTAATTTGCCGAAATGTGGACTCAATCGAGTCAAAAAACGCGGTCTGCCCATTTCGTGTCAGGGACACTTCTGCGGAGACCTTCTGCCAAGACCTTTCAGGAGGGATTTGACGGGTATTTAAAGGCATTTGCCAAGTAACTCCCAGTCTCTCCTGAGTGGAAAAGTCGAGCGGGAAATTTCCTGTGTTCTCCTCACTGGTGCGTACAGTCTCAAGACAGACAAACTTTAACTCGTGGTTCGAAACCAGGGGCGGACTGGGACAAAATATCAGCCCATTATTACCACACCGACACCGCCCCACCCACAGACACGCACATTCACTACTTATATCGGTGTATAGATGGTGAATAATATAAGCAGTACCATATGTAATAGATATTTAAACATTTAATGTATGTGACTGGAACAAAAACAACCCATTATTAACAAATTTATACATACATTCATTTAATTAATTCCTTTTCAGCTTAG